>NC_057799.1:359328154-359508939 GCF_018294505.1 Triticum aestivum
CACTCGGGGGGCTTAGCTACAGTTCCGTACTCGCCTAAGTTTGAAAAAATCCCACCGAGTGAAGAGCAACGCTCTCACTCGGGGGCTTAGCTGCAGTTCCGTACTCGCCTAAGTTTGAAAAAATCCCACCGAGTGAAGAGCAACCCTCTCACTCGGTGGCTTAGCTGCAGTTCCATACTCGCCTAAGTTTGAAAAAAATCCTACCGAGTGAAGAGCAACCCTCTCACCTCGGGGGCTTAGCTGCAGTTCTGTACTCACCTAAGTTTGAAATAATCCTACCGAGTGAAGAGCAACCCTCTCACTCGGGGGCTTAGCTGCAGTATCGTACTCGCCTAAGTAAAAACACGTTTCGAGTGAAGAGCGATTCTCTCGCTCGGGGACTTGGCTACACGCTCCATCCTGATCCGCAAGGACGATGAGGTACAGGTCGTCTGCGACCTTCTCCTCAGAGCTGCGCCCCAAATACAATGTGCGCTCCATCCTGATCTGCAAGGATGATGAGGCGCAGGTCGTCTGCGACCTTCTCCTCAGAGCTGCGCCACAAATACAATGTACAATCCATCCCGATTTGCAAGAACGACGAGGTGCAGGTCGTCCGTGACCCTCTCCTCAGAACTACCTCACAAGTACCAAAGTCTGTTCCGAGTGAAGATACAAGTTCCACTCAGAGATAAAGGCAAATTTATTCAAGGAAAAACCAAGTTTAGATAAATCCCACGAAGTTCCGAACCGCATATTAAAGTACTCGGGCATCAAGCCTGAAGGAGTTTAACGGTTACAAAACCACTCGGCATACCGAGGCAAATTTAATCGGATCATAAAAGTTTGTTTACTCCGCAGGAGGAGGGCTGGACGGCTCAACGAACTCGTCCAGGTCGATTCCATCTGCAATGCAAGTGGCAGCAGCAATAAATGTCTCCATAAAGGACCAGAAGTCGAGCTTCTTGGTGTTGGCGACCTTAATCGCTGCAAGCTTCTCTTCCTTAGCTTCTTTGAAGTGGACGTGAACCAGAGACAGAGCCACGTCAGCGCCACACCGAGCAGACGACTTCTTCCATTCTTGCACTCGACCAGGGATCTCGTTAAGTTGAGTCATCAGAGACTCAAGATCATTCTGGAATGTCTCCCTTGGCCAGAGTGCAGTATCAATCCGTGACACAGCCACCTTCAGTCGGGCAAGATAGTCCACGGCGCTGGAAAGACGAGACTCAAGTCGGAGCATGTTCATGGCAGCTTCATCTTCACCAGGGGAATTGATGGGGTCCAAGCTTGTCTCGATTCGCCCAGTTTCTTCCTTGAAGTTTTGACAGAATTCTGCACTCACAAAGAAATAATGAGTCGACGACTTTATGATGAATCGACGATAGCAAATCAGTCGGACAAAGAAAGATACCTTCAAGCATAAGGAATAACTTCTTGGCGAGTCCTCCCAGATAAACCTCCAGCTCGTTCCTCCTCCGAGTGAGATCACCAACTTTGTCTATCAGAGCTCCCTTGTCCTTCTTCAGTCGCGTCACCTCCTTGTTAGCTTCGTCAAGAGCAGTCTTTAGCTTGGCATTTTCTTCTTCTAATTTCCCGACTGAAGCCAGCTTCTTGTCGGCAAGTGCTATTTTCTCTTGCGCCGTTTTTTGCGCTGCGGCAAGATCAAGGTCCTTCTGATCCAGAGCCTGCTTCATTTTTTCTGAAAGAAATAACACTCGGTTCAGAAGGAGGAAATAACATTAGGTTCAGAAGAGAATCAGTCGACACATTTTCCATACCAGCAGCATCATCCTTAGCCTTCTGCAAGTTCTCCTTGGCCAACTCCAGATCAAGATTGACCTGGATCTGCTTCTGCTCCAAGTCAGCAAACCGGGCTCCAAGTTCGCAAGATTTCTGCGGTTAGAGGACAGTCAGTCGACAGAAACAAAGTTTGGTTGCTTCCAAGCACTAAAGTTAGTTCTAAGACTACGGCCAAATCAAACATTCAACAGTAGTCTCGGGGACTACACCCAGTGGGTGCACTCAGCGTGTCCCCACTGGTCTAGGTTCCACTCGACATGGTCCGCCCAGACCAAGTGGAAGAATGTCAAAAAAAGAAGAAGAGAGAAGTAACAGTTATCTTCAGACCACAACCGACTGCCCGCAGTCGACTGCGGTCTCGGGGACTACACCCAGTGGGTGCACTCAGCGTGCCCCCACTGGTCCGGATTTCACTCGACTAGACCTGTCCAGACCGAGTGGAAAAACGGTTAAGAGATATTTTTATCAAGACCCCCGCCGAATCACACATTCGACGGCGGCCTCGGGGACTACACCTAGTGGGTGCACTCTGCATGCCCCCACTAGTTCAAAGATACAATCGACACTAAGCAGTCGACTCAAGTGGAAGAATTAGTCATCGAAAAATTAAAACACCCAGTGGGTGTACAGATGCAAGGTGCAAACTAACAGATAGATGCACAATAAAGGTTTTAAGGTAGCATATCCTAACAGAACAAGCGTCAAAGATCAGTCGGAAATCTGCTAACCTGGTCATTGGCCTGGAGTGCTGAGCTGGCGTCATAGGCAGCCTGACTAGCCCCGCGCACCACTTTCATCTGCTCCATCATAAGGCCTGCCTGGCGTATGGCTTCCTTGGCAGCGCTCACTTGGTCTTTTGGGACATGATAGGCGGTGAAAAGTGTCGACGGTGGATCAGCCGTAGCTGCTTGAGAATCTGAGGCATGGGGTTGCACAGATTAAACTGGAGCCTGTGCAGTCGATGCTAAAAGTTGCGCACTCGACAATGGAATCGCAAAAGTAACAGAAGCTCGGTTGAGGTCTCCGGTCTGCTGGATCGCTGGTTCCGTCGCCGACGTCGACTAGGGCGTCTTACTAGCTAGTGCCCTCCTGCCCGAAGTCCTGTCCCTCCTTCCCGTGGGTTTCTGGGGCACATCTTTGTCGTCGTCTGGAAGTTCAATAACATTTTGCGGAGCTGCAAAAGAATCGACCACAAGAGTTCAGTCGACTGTCAAACTGGTTGACAAAGTAAAGACAAGATGACAAGAGTCATACCCGCGTTGGATGTGACCGCGTCTTCCATCTCCTCCTCATGATCATCTTTATAAATGGAGGCCCCAGAGGTAGCAGCACTGCAAATTCCCGGATTCACTCGGTCAAGCAAGAGAACGAGTCGACAACTGATATAAAACTCCTTGAGCAAAGAGTGAAGACCAAATACTTACGCAGAGGCAACGGGAACGTCAACCTTGATCTTGGGCAAGGCCTTCCGAGGCTTTAATGGCGCAACTTTGGGCTGCTTCGGAGCTTTCTCAGTCGGCACAGGAGAAGATGTCCGAGTGCGCTTTGAGGTCCGTCTAGTCGGTGGAGTCGCTTTGCCACGAACACTTGCTGGGTCTTGCCTCTGCTTGGCACATCTTTCCGAGTGAGGTGGAGAGTCGACCTCCTCACCACTGCTTGAGTCTTCACTCTCCTCGTCTTCTCCTCCGTCAGAATGCTAGTCACCGATGTCACCTCCGCTCGCCTCTCCCTCCTGCTCCTGCTCTCCGTTGGGCATCGAATACATCTCAGTGTAGAACTGCAAGGCACAGAGTTGAGCGAATATCAATCAATTTCGAGAATAAATACATCTTAGAAAAAAAGACACTTGGAAGAAAAGAGTCGGACCTTGTCTGGTTCGTTGGTGTTGTCGAGTGGAGGAATCCTCCTAGACCCCCTGGGGTTGTCCTTGTTGCCAGTGATGCCCTGCAACCATTGCGCCACCGTCTCCTCGTCAACTTCCTCCGGGTGGATCCTAGTGCTGTCATCAATACCCGAGTACATCCACATTGGATGATCGCGGGCTTGGAGTTGCTGGATGTGTCGACTGAGAAACATCTCTAGCAAGTCCATGCTAGTCACACCATCGCGGAAAAGTTGGACTATTCGCTCAACCAACATATTCACCTCCACTTTCTCAGCTGGAGTCACTTTCAAGGGAGAGGGCTTCTCAAATCGCTCCATGGAAAACGGAGGAAGGCCACTCGACTCACCAGGGGACGGTTGGTCCTTACAATTAAACCAGGTCGACTGCCACCCTCTGACTGAATAAGGAAGAATCATAGTAGGGAAAGTTCTTTTACCCCTCATCTGGATCCCTATACCTCCACACATCTGGATCACGTGCGTCCTCTCATCATTCAGATTAGCTTTTTTTACAGACTAAGAACGACAAGTGAAAATGTGTTTGAAGAGACCGCAGTGCGGTCGACAGCCCAGAAAGTTCTCACACATGGACACGTATGCAGCGAGGTATGTGATAGTGTTGGGAGAAAAGTGATGAAGTTGGGCTCCAAAAAAGTTCAGAAAGCCCCGGAAGAAAGGATGGGGAGGCAAAGAGAAACCGCGGTCGACGTGAGTTGCAAGAAGGACACACTCACCCTCCTGCGGCCGCGGCTCGGTCTCGTCCTCTGGAAGCCACCAGGAACCGTGGGGAATCAATCCCCCCTCAACCAGATCCTCCAGATCCTCCTGCTGGATCATGGATCGAATCCAGTCACCGTGGATCCAGCCTGGCGGCAGGCCAGATCTCGACGACAACCCTCCCCGGCTCGTCTTCTTGCCCTTCGCCTTCGCCGTTGCCTTCTTCGCATGTTCCAGGGCCGCCGTCTTGTCCTTCACCATCGCAGCGGGTGGTGCTCGGGCTGGGCGGCGGCGTCGAGGGTGGAGGCAGACGTAGTGGAGAAGCAGAGGAGGAAGAAAGAAAATGGGATGCACTGTGCAAAAAACACCGGCCCAGACGTCTTATATGGTCCTATTCCCTGAGTGACTGACTTGTGGGCCCAGGCGATCCTGTCAAATCCCGAAACAGTCGCGCGCTTGGTACGTGGCGAAAAAGGTGGCGCAAGAATCGAGGCGCCCCTGCCTAATCCGCTTCGCTTACTGCTGTCCTCTCTGCCCCTCGCACTTCCCCAAATTTTGAATCCCGTGAGATCCGGGAACGGCAGTGCAGTCGATCATGCCGAAGATTTTATACAATATCAGCATTCGAAGCTTATCAGCAAAGTTCACTCGACAACCTTGGAAGGGATCAAGGCGACTGAAAATGAGGTCGAAGTTTCTGCATGGTTCACCAATCCAAGTGAAATGCTTCCGAAGCACGAAAATTGGGTCGGAACGATCTTCAACTCCATCTCCACTCGGACCCTAAACATTCGGGGGCTAATGACGATGACATGTACCTAGGGTAGGGTAATAGACCTGATCTAGACAACCATCCCAAGGACACTGCCCTACAGTCAAAGATGTTCAAAGGATAGCAACATCTACCGACTGAAATCACCTCAGGATGCAACCCACTCGACCATGGGTTCCACTCGGATAACCCAATTCCATTCGACCAGGATATAATCATTCGACCATATCACAAACCACTCGGAGTACAGAAGATCTAAAGTCACACTGGATGGCAATGGTCAGGCGTTCACTCCCTACTCTTAATGATAATTTATATGACTTTATTGCTGGCGTTACCTGTAACGTCCCATATTTATGTACATTGAACCCTATGTAACGGGGGATGGCTGGGGTCCTGGCGCACTCCTTATAAGCCACCCCCTCCTCTAGGACAAGGGTTCACACCCCCTGTAACTTCGCGCATAATCCAATCGACCAGCCTCCGGGCACAGAGACGTAGGGCTATTACTTCCTCTGAGAAGGGCCTGAACTCGTAAATCTTGCGTGCACAACCTCATCGTAGCTAGGATCTTGACTCTCCTAACCTACCCCCCATTCTACTGTCAGACTTAGAACCACGACACTTTACACTCAGATGTTGTCGGATAATGGTTCTCTATGGTTGGGTTTCTTTAATGAAATCGGAGGAAACCCCCTCTTTTTTTTGACTGGGAACTGTAGGGGAAACCCCCACAGCATATCAAAACTTTATTGAGAAAAAGAGATACAGTACAAGTACAAAGGGGGATTACAAGAGGTAATCAAAGTAAGCTAGGGGAAGAAGGAGAAATAACAAGTTAAAAGTTACAGACTATTGGCCTCAAGGTGGCAGAAATGAAATCCAGCGAAGAAGATCATCTTTGTAGGCAGCTTTCACTCTATATTGCATTAAGCTGATGTCATGGATGAATGCAGTTCTCCATTTATTGAATCTAGCTCTCTCATGCCTGAAGACCTTAGCGTTCCTGATGATCCAGATATTCCAGCAAGCAATGAACACCACTTCGGTGAAGAAGGGCTTCCTAAAACTCCTGCTAGCATTAATAACCAAATGAGCCATGGAGTCACCAGAAGACCAATCAAGTTGCAGATAGTTCCAAACTCTGACACTAAAGTTGCAATTAAAGAACAGATGATCCCTTGTTTCCCTAGTCTGCAAAGGACAAAGGACACAGTTTACTCCATCCTCCAAATGCCAATGCCTCCTATCCACCATGTCCTTGGTGTTCAACCTGTCCATAATAAGCATCCAAGCAAAAACTTTGATTTTGATTGTACAAGAGGACTTCCAGATCCAAGCTGTCAAAGGGTTGAAAGATGCTGATGCAAAAGTATGTGAGTAAAACATCTTTGGTGAGTATCCCTTGGCAGTGCCCATCCAAAACCAAATATCCTTGGACCCAGGTGTTCTATTAAGGCCACCCAACATGGACTGGAGAATAGTCAGATCATCAAAAGCCTGGCTGGACAAAGGAAGGTGGAAGTGCTGGAATATATCCTGAGAGTCCAAGAACTCAAGAACAGTGACCCAGGGGTCCTTAACATAGGAATAGAGCTTGGGAAATCTGAGTTGAAGGCTAGACACCTGACCATCAAACTGACCACATGAGGGCAGTGTCCCCTGCATTAATCTGAACCCAAGCACACTCCCTAAAATGATGCATGACCTTGCAAATATCCTTCCACCAGAATGAGCCACAATCAGAAGTTCCCTGGGGGACCCTATTATGATAGTAGGTATCCCAAATTAAAGATACCCAAGGGAGATCCTTTTTATTAAGGAAGTTATTCGCATGTTTGATCAGAAGTGCAATGTTCTGAGAACCAAGGTTAAGAATACCAAGACCTCCCCTGTTTTTTGGCCTGCAAATAAGGTCCCACGTAGCTAGGGAGGGGGCAGGCTGACCCCTATTCCTCCTCCAGAGGCATTGTCTCTGGATTCTCTCCAATTGTTTAAGAATTCCAGCTGGGACAGCCAAACTGCAAAGGAAGAAAATGGGCATAGATGACAGAGCAGAGTTAAGAAACTCCAGCCTTTCCCCCTGATTCAAAAAAGATGAACTAGCTGTCATTCTCCTCTCCATGCAATCAACCAATGGCATAAAATCCACCATTTTAGGCCTTGTAGTTCCCACTGGCAACCCAAGGTAGGTAAATGGCATTTTCCCAATCTGGCAGCCAAATGCAGAAGCTAATTCAGTCATGACAGCAGTGTCCACATTGATGGGAATAATAAAGGATTTGTGATAGTTCTCATCCAGACCAGTGGACACAGAGAAGACCCTGAGCATATCCTTGCGAGCTATAAGATGGTCCTTGTCCGCAGGCAAGATAATAAGGGTGTCATCAGCATACTAAATCACGGGGTAATCCTGATCATGACATGGTATAGGTAACTGAAGAATGCCCCTTCTGAACATGTCATTGATTACAGTCTGCAGGAGATCAGCAGCTAGGACAAAAAGGAGGGGAGAGACTGGATCACCCTGTCTGACACCCTTTTTGCACCTGAACTTCCTACCAGGGACTCCATTAAGCAGAACAGATGAGGTACCTGTGGATAGAAGTTGCTTCATCCAAAGGATCCACTTCTCATTAAAGCCCTTATATCTCAAAATTTGCACAATGGCCTCATGCTCAAGGGAGTCAAAAGCCTTTTCAAAATCCAACTATAGAATCACAATAGGTCTCTTGGACTGGTGGCACTGGTGTAAATACTCAAAGGTCCACCCAATACAATCTTGAATTGTTCTGCTTTTTATGAAACCATATTGGTTCTTGTGGACACAATGCATAATCACCTCTTGAAACCTATTGGCTGCCATCTTAGACAAGAACTTAAGACCCATTCCTGTTAAAGAGATAGGTCTGAAGTCACCCACCTCCTCAGGGGAGGGCTTCTTAGGCACCAGAGTTATGTAAGAGTCATTGATATTTTCCAGATGAGCAGTACCCTCAAAGAAAGCCTGGGCTAGTTCATAAAAATCCTGGGAAATTATGTGCGAGCACCTTTTGAAGAAAAGACCATTAAAACCATCTGGACCTGGAGCTTTATCAACTGGCATATGCTTGACAATCATGTCCATTTCCTCCTTCTCAAAAGGCTTAGTGAGAACATCCAATCCCACAACTGGTTCAATTAGGGAAGAAAGATCAAAACCCATGTTAATTCCCCTGGCACTAGCGGTGCCAAAACATTGCCTCAAATTAATAGTGCCACTAGATTAAGGTGCAAAATAATAACATTACTGCTTTATCATGGCAGTGCCAAAACAGTAGCATAAGAGCAGACTCAACATGCAGGATCTTTGGCAAACGGTGTGACCAAAAAGGAACATACCTCGTGATGGGAACCATATCTGCAGTCAACGCCATCGTAGAAGGGATGACACCAGTGACCAACATGGATGATTCAATTCATGGGACCTTTTGGTGCAGTTCACCTAAAATGAAGCAATATCCATGAGCTAGCAGCTTCTTCTTCATTTTTTTAAGAAAAGGGCTCCAGCCCGGTTCCATTTCCATCAGAAAACGAAACCCACAGAGCTTCTTCTTCATTAGTTGCAATAAAATTGATCAACATCAAGGTTGGTTGTGAAGCTCCTGGAATGTTCAACTACAATTTGGATACCACTTGTGCAGTTCAACTAAGATCAAGCGTGAAATGTATATCTCCGTTTGCACAAAAAAGGTGGAAAGGAGGGTGACTAACAAGTGATAAAACATACATCAAATGAAAAGAAGCATGTTCCTTATCTGAATAGCAAACCTACAAGGACAGTAGAAATTTCTAAAGCAGCAGCATTGCTAGATATTAGTGGGCATTAGGATTAACTATGACAACCGTTAAATACGACATTACTTTAATGGTGTCGTTGCTTCATTTTTACCAGCAACATTACATTAACAGCTGCTACAGAGTTGGTATTTGGGCACGGGAGAGTAGGCGGACCTGGACAGTTGCATTTCTAACGAAAAGAAGCAACTTATCTTAATGGGAAATTTAGCAGGACATGAAAAAATGTGCCATTGATTCATATTACTAGAGGCATTACATTGAAAACAACATTGATTTAACGTGTCCTTACTTTTGACAGTGCGACTGCTACATTTTACCAGTGGCATTACATAAGAGTGGCTCGAGGCAACAAACATCATAACAGGATATCTGGGTTGGTCCAATTTTTGTTCGGTATAGCCACCTTATACTGTGTGAGGCTAGCAAATGTAGTGCTGGACTTACGCTGTTGACTTGTCCCCTAGTCCCCACTTTCTTTCCTTTTTCAACCAATAGATTGGGTTTATATTGAGTTTGTACTGCATTTCCCTTTATTTCCCTATTAGACCAAGAGACCAGTTGGATAACCAGTCTCTGCTACTTTTCGCCCCCATTATTTCCTCTTTTGACCAAGTCCTAGATTCATGTAACAAATCTTCCCCCACCCCCACCCCCTTTCTTCCTTGTTTGAACCAAGTAGTACTAGATTCGAGTGCATGAACTAGTTTTACCTCTAAACAAGTAAAAAATTAGGTGGCTTTCGAACAACCGATCGATCCTATCTATAAGGGGGCCTGAGAAATAGTAAAATATACAAATGCAGCCACGTCAGGAGCTCGGGAAGTAGAGCAAGGCCGGTTTCAAAGGAAGTTATACCCGAGGGTCGCCGGGATGTCGCTAGGTGTGTGGCGGGAGGCCGGATCCTCCCACACCAGTGAGGAAGAAAGGGTCGGAGGGCCTCCCTAGCCAGCGATGCTTGGGAGAGAACAGCAAGGCACGCTGATCGGGACGCGCCGACAGTGGGTAAGAGCCATCGCCAAGGACGACCGCATGAACGTTGCACCTTCTCACCTTCCCCGACGGAGAATATCGGGCTGGATCTGTGACCAGCGGTGAGCAAATAGAGAGAGAGTGTGTGTGTGGCCACCGCTATCATGTTTAGATCTGGAGAGGACAAGACAGTGTGAAGAGAGCAACACTAGCAAGCAAGCCCGGAGGCTCCTGCCTATATAGTGGAGTAGTTTTCTTTTGTCTACTAGAGCTGGCTTGACCTCGTCAATGACTGCCGAGAAGTCTTCATGCACGTGCACCGGAGGCGCATTTGTCGTCATTTTGATCTAAAGCACCGGATTATAACTTATAACACGAAAAAAATGCCACATGACAAGAAACCGTAACCTCACTGCCCCAAGGAGACAACATGAATCCCGACGGACAAACTAGCCGAGGATCAAAGCTCAAATTAAAGATAAACTCGTAGAAAACTGGTCCATCGATAGATATCCTAATTAACATAGCCGGCATGACCTACATGGCAGCCGAGTAGTCTTCGTGCATGTGACCCCAATGACCAGCGCCTTGGAGGAACTCAGTTGTCGCCGTTTAACACTCGCAGTGATCCGAAGCACATGACACCTAATATTGCGAGATGACAAGAAACTTTTTTAGATTTCTCATCAGAACTACAGTCCTGGATAACACAACCTGCACGATGTGTAGACGATAGCCAATCCAGCCGTGTCTGCTGGAGTCTGGTCACATGCATGGACGAACTGATCTTCCGTGTCATCTAGGGATCGTCCAGGCACCAACGTACGTACAACACTTCTCTAGTACTATCGCTCGTCTCTCTCTTCTATTAACTCACCCGACTTGCGGGGCCGGGGAGTGTGCCTATGGTCGGTTCTCAATTGCGGCCCCACATGTGTGTGCAAACGCAATATGATGCGCGTTCCAATCGGAGAGTGGCGTGCCAGACCGACCGACCATCTGGGGTGCGACGCGAACGCGACGGGCGTGCTGTATACTCCGTACATGTGCACCGCCGTTTTCTTGAGGCTTTGCTCCATGGTGCAATCCATGGATACAAAATTAGTATACTGTACTATTTAAAAGTCGAGGGCGGGGCTTTTCCCGCGCGGTAGGCGGGGAAGTTCCGCCTAGTCGGTTCGACAGAGACACGAGAAGGTGAGGGAGTAGGCTGCTGCAAACGTAGGGCTGTGTGATTTGACAGCGAGTTACTGTTGGACAGGTGGGGCCCCGTGATTTGACTTGCCATTATCATTTTAACTGCGGCGCTACGACCGGCGGGAGTCTCCCGATTCCTGACCACCTCCATGGTATATAGGTGCCTCTCCCAATGCTCCACCATGTAGAGGCTGGCTCTTGCATGAGAGCTCACTCCTCCACTTTTTCCTTGCCTCTTTCCTCCACATATGCAAAATTGCCATGTAAGCGGGCTTATTGCTCACTATTGTACTTGCTCGTACAGGTGCTAAGCCTGCCACATAGGCATAAACTCTGATGGCAAGTTAATTAAGAAGAGAGAGACTAGTTTGCTGACCCCAGGAAGAAACGGTGCTAAGCGCGTGTACCTAGCACTACAAAAAAAAGACACATCCATGACATTTTGGGCCGAATGAAAAAAAATTCTGTCATACTTATGACACTTCTATGACGATAATTGTGACAAAACCCGGTATCATCATAGATGTGGTGGGGTCCTACTTCTATGACAAAAAATCATGACAAAAAATGTGATTTTCGTCCTCGGCGGGCCGGAGACACAGCTGCATGACATTCTTTGGGCCGTCCATGATGGAAAAAACCATGGTAGAAGCGAGGGCGAGGAAAATATCGGGGTGTTCCCGGTTACGGTGGGTGGTCGGGGCCGAGCGATGCGCGTTTCTCTCGTACACGCACGCGCGTGGGTGCGAGGCGTTGGGCTCTAACTGAACCCGAGCGAGGCGTTGGGCTCTAACTGAACCCGAGCGATTGCACTGCAGGCTACGCGTTACTGAACTCAGACGATCGATCAATGGCTGTTAACTGAACCCGATCGAGCGATTCCTTCGCTACTGCTGCTAACTGAAGCCGATCGATGCTGCCTCTGGATGAACAGTGAGTGTTGCTGGGGGGTTTGGATGAACAGTTCCCGGTGGGGGTGGATGAACAGGACCCCGTGGTGTTGCCTCTGGATGAACAGTGAGCGTTGCTGGGGGGCTTTGGATGAACAGTTCCCGGTGGGGGTGGATGAACAGGACCCCGTGGTGTTGCCTCTGGATGAACAGGACCCCGATCGACCGAGCCGGTTGGGGCTGGATGAACAGGACCCCGTGGAGGGCTGGATGAATAGGACGACCCCGTGGAAGGCTAGATGAACAGTAGACGGTGGCGGGCTGGATGAACAGTAGCCCGTGGAGGGGTGGTTGAACAGGAGCCCGTGGAGAGGGCTGGTTGAACAGTAGCCGGTGGAGTAGCGCGCGGTCGAGGCTAGATGAACAGGAGCCCATGGATGAACAGTCGCAGGTGGAGGCTAGAGGAGGTCGACGGTGGATGAATAGTAGCCCATGGAGGCTGGATGGGGTCGACGAGATGAACAGTATCCCGTGGAGTCCCGTTTTGCGGTATGCCACACTCCTCCCGATGAACAGGACCCCCGTTTCGACCGTAGCACTCAAACACAGGTCCGTTTCCTCTGTTTTGCGGTACGCCACACCCCTCCCGATCAACAGGACCCTGTTTCGACCGTAGGAGGTCCAACACAAGTCCATTTCCTTCGTTTTGCGGTACGCCAGACCCCTCCCGATGAACAAGATCCCGTTTTGACTGTGGCCGGTCGAACACAAGGCCGTTTCCTCCGTTCTGCGGTACGCCATGGCTCGTTTCCATTGGTTGTTCCATCCAAGCCCTCCCGATGAACACGACGACGCATTCCGTTCCGACCCAGCTGGTTGGCTCCCCATGAACACGATGACGATGCAGTATCTCCGTTCCGACCCAGCCATGTACACGAGCCTTGGCCGTACGTACGCGCGAGTAGGCGTTCGTGACCCCGCCTGTATGTACGTACATGGCCGTATTTACTATCTTGCACCCTGGCCGTTGTACATACGTGTACATGCTACGTGCGCACCTCTATTACAACACGTGCGCGCCTCTACATCGACCAGTATGTACGTACACGTTCGCGACCAGAATGACAACGCTACATACGCTTCGACCAGGTGGGTCCGTACTGTCAGGCACTTCCTTGCCTGCGAAGATGTAGCTGGTGGGTCCCAGCAGTCAGGGGGCGAATTGTTTTTTTTTGCCCGGACGCAGTTCCTTGTGTGCGAAGATGTAGCTGGTGGGTCCCAGCAGTCAGGGGGAACATTTTTTCGCGAAATACGGTGGCCCGTCCGGTGGGTCCCCGCTGTCAGGTGGAGGAATAATTATTTTGCGCGTAATAAGGAGGCACTTCCTTGCTTTGGCCGTGGACCCAGCTGTCAGCCTCTCCACGTACAGTACTCTTCCGATGGAAGTCATTCCTTGACCACGTTGACCACGCCGCGCCGAGAGCACCAGGGCGGTTGATGACGGCGAGGCCTAGGAAGGGGACGACGCGGAGCCGGGGAAGACGCGGCAGTGGAAGCCCGCGCACAGAGGAGTACAAGGGTTCACTGGTTCGGCTGCGGTGTGAGGCTGCCGTCGCCGCAGGGCCTGGCCAGCGGTGGGAATAGTAGGAGGCGGTGAGGCCTCCACGGCAGCACAGCCGACCACGGGAGGCAGGAGCATGCGGCACGACCGGCGCTGCTTTGGGCGGCTGGAGCAAGAAGACCAGAGGTTGAAGAAGCACTACGGCCGTTGGATGGACATCGTACGGTGACTGGAGTTAGAATCGTTCATATTGACTAAGTTGACAAAGCACTCCGTCCCCGTCAACTTATTAGGCCCACAAGTCAGCCTCCCACCAAGTTGGGTCCCAACCAGCAGGGGGAGTATTCATTTTTTTGTGCGTAATAAGGAGGCACTTCCGGTGGGTCCGAGATGACAGCGGGGGGAACATTTTTTTCGCGCAATACGGTGGCCCGTCCGTTGGGTCCCAGCAGTCGGGGGGAAACGTTTTTTTGCGAAATACGGTGGCTCGTCCGGTGGGTCTCTGCTATCAGGTGGAGGAATCATTATTTTCCGCGTAATAAGGAGGCACTTCCTTGCTGCCGTCGTGGACCCAGCTGTCAGCCTCTCCACGTACAGTCCATGTCCGATGGAAGCCGTTCCTTGACCACGTTGACCACACCGAGCCGAGCACCAGGGCGGTGGACAACGGCGAGGCCTAGGAAGGGGACGGTGCAGAGCCGGGGAAGACGCGGAACTGGAAGCCCGCGCGGAGAGGAGTACGAGGGTTCATTGGTTCGGCTGCGGGGTGAGGCTGTCGTCACCGCGGAATAACAGGGGGTGTGGGTGAGTAGAGGGATGGCCTAGCCTGCGGTGGGAGTAGTAGGGGCGGTGAGGCCTCCGCGGCATCACAGTCGGCCACAAGAGGCAGGAGCACGCGGCACGACCGGCGCTGCTTTGGGCGGCTGGAGCAAGAAGACCAGAGGTTGAATAAGCACTACGACCGTTGGATGGACATCGTACGGTCACTGTAGCTAGAATCGTTTATATTGACTAAGTTGACAAAGTCCTTGGTACGCGTCAACTTAGTAGGCCCACAGGCCAGCCTCCGAAACGGTGCACCCCAGATGTCAGGGGCCGGAATCATTTTTTTGGGCGGCTGAAGCAAGAATATCCGAGATTGAAGAAGAAGCACGACATCCGTTGGATGGACATCCAAGGGCCACAGCTGCCAGAACCGTGTGTTGTTGACAAAGCCTTGCATACGCGTCAACTTAGTTTTTTTAGGGGACGCGTCAACTTAGAAGGCCCACAAGTGTGTGGCAGAGAACATATAGCCCATTTGCAATTTGTAAGAATGTACATCCCATTTTTTAATTCTAATGGAATTTACTACAGCCCATTTACAGTTTGTTAAAAGTATAGCCCATTTTCTAGCTAGGACAACAATTAATAATTTCAACCAACCGCTCAAAACAGAATTAAAAAAAATCCCACATTTTTATGGGATCCGAAATATTTTTATCCGAAATTTCTAGTCAGATTAAATATAATTTCAAAATAAAGTTGTATGACGTTAAAATCCAACGAAATATTGCGCGCGCAACAAGCAATGAAATTAAAATTTCCAAATTCCGAAAATAATATATTTTTGAAACTAATTGCGCGTTTGGTGCATTTTTTTATAGTTACTGCCCAGTTATTATAATTACATCCCATTTATTATTTCTTAAAGTCCATTTTCTTGTTAAGCCTAATGCATACCTCCTAGGAAAGTTTGCAGCCCAGCGGGGCGGAGAATAACAAGTTGACCCGGATATTGTGTACAAGTGTCGGCCCAGTTGCATTGCTGATGTTGAAAAAAAGGCCTCTGTAGTATAGTACAACCTAACATGGCTACTCAGCCCACATTCAGCCACGCCGGAAAGGCCCAAACAAGGCTGATGTACAACTTTTTGAAGTCACTGAGCTCAATTAATAACTTAAGAAAAAAGTTAGATTAAAGTGGAACCAAATTAAAAGCTGTCATGAGCAAAGAAATAATTCAACGGGTCCCACTTGTGCGTGTGTGTGTGTGAGAGAGAGAGAGAACCATCGGTCGATGCTCGTAAATACATCTTTCGGCCATATGCATTCCTGATGCTCAGTAAAAACCTATATAGTTGACACAATCATATAGAACATCACAGCACACTGAACATGCATACAAAAATTTCACGCAGGCGGCACAATCAAGATGGAAGCAGTGGATCGCTACGGGTAGGGCTATGTCGAAACCAACGAACTCGTACATAACGGTTCATTGTCTTTATCAATGACAGGGAAATATTGAATGTTGTGCAAAGAAAACAGACAGACAACACAATAAGTTCTGCTAGCACATTAAGTCGACGTACAACCCTTTCTAAAAAAAGTTCAGGTACAAAATTAGAACAGGCCACAATCAAATGTACTGGCACATCAGTGCTTCACACCCATAGCTCGGATTTAACTAGTATCTGACAAGATTCAGTTGTTACCTCAAATTAGAGCACATCCAGGCAGCCAGCCCTGCCTCTTCTCCCAAAGAAGCAGTGGCCTCCGCCGCACGATGAAGCAGGCCCTGTGCCATCCATCATTCCGAGCAACAAGGGGAAAGTCTGACGTTGACTCCTGTAATGGACGTCGTCGACGGACCCTGGCACCAGCGGCGGCGGCAGGACTTCGATTGATGGATTGACCACTTTTTCGACATGCACGAACACTCGATACAGGTACATCCCTAACGTGGTCCGCGGCGGCCTTGGTGGCGATGAATAGTACAACCCCGGTTCCTGCACCGGTATCTCAACACCAATCACCTTCGGTATGGTGGACGGCTTCTTCATCCATGCCATAACCGTCAGAGCCCAGCTGTCTGGAGGAACAAACATACTTACGAGCTCACCTCCAAGGTCGTTGATAAGCTCATTCATTGACTCGTTGTTCCAAGCGCGTCGAGGCATGCCGTGGAAGGTAAGCTTTGTTAAAAACTCAAGCTCAGAGGGCACCGAGCCCCATCCTGGGTGCCACCGATCAAAGCTCACCAGCGCACCATCGCAGAACAAATGCCGGGAAGATTCGAACATACGACTGTAGTCGAAAGTTGTCCGGAACCTGATGAAGAAATCAGCCGGTGGCGGACAGACTTCGACAAGCAAGTCACTTATTTGGATGTAGTGCGCAATGCCAAGAGCTTTGACAAGGTCGTCAGCGGAGACGGGAGCCCGGTCGCCATTGATGGTTACCATCAGCACTTTGCCGGCAAACTGGTCGTCAAGCGCCGCCATGCCACTGTTGAGCGACAACACGCAGCGACCGAAGGCAGGATGGACCTCAGGATCTCCGGCTCGGAGATCCGCGTTGACCGGCGACATGATAGTGAGCTTGAGTACAGGGAGTACAGGAGGGGGATTTGGGGGAACTGGAGTAGGAATCGAGATTCCAGAGGCGGGGGAGGGGCGGGAGATTGGGGATGAAAAGGTAGCTTGAATTTCGAACACGCGCCAATATGCTCTCGGCGCGCAAGCGCACGAAAACACCGGTGGCGCCCACATGTCGGCCTAGGAGTCCTTATTCTTTCTTTTTTGGAGAGCCCGACCTTTTTTGAGGATCTTTTGAGAGCCCGGCCTGAGAGTCATAATTGACCTGTTTGGCATTGCGTTACTACTCGGCCCATATTCAACGACACCTCACTGGCCCAAACAAGTGTACATCGTCGAAAAGACACCGAGCTCAAATTATATATCTTGAAAAAAGGAGATACACTCTGAACACTGGAGAACGGTGATGCCCTCATTTATCCCACCAGTAGTTCGAGACAATAAACAGTTCAAAACAACGATATATACAACATTCAAACACTGACTAGTGACTACTACTGACATAAAAAGCAAGACATGATAGTTCATAAAAAGTCTTGCTACACCACTAAAACGCACCCATCCGCAGCGCTCAGACTCTCGTGATCCAGACGAGAATGACATTCTAAACAGAGCCAACTATTACATAGTAAGAGTGACATAGACGAGGATGACAAAATGACAAGGAATATGCATAACAAAAGAAAGAACTACCCATCCAGAACAAGCAGCAAAGACGACAAAGTCATTCGAAGAGATGATCCAACACCATCATAATTTGCAGCCCCGCTTCAGCGACCAATGATCCGGAGACACCAGTACTCCACCCTTTTGACGCAACAGCCCAATTACCTATCAATCTGAAGGCTTGAACCACATCACTGCCTGTCGTAATTGAGACATCCAAGGATCAAAGTTAATCCGGATGCCTTTGTCATTCTCACCTTCTTTTGGCTGCAGGTTGTATCGTTGACAATCAGGGGAGTTTGCTCCCGAACTCCTAGGGCTCGCCGTGTAGACACAGTTTTCCATAGCAAACAGAGCCTCTCTGCCATCAAGGTCCTTTCCAACGGTGATCTCCTAGTTAATCCTATAATTGAGTCTGAGAAACAGCGAGTGTGAACCAAGGCTGTTTACCCGCCTCCAACTAAAAAATCCTGAAGGCCCCAACAAGCTGGTATCCTGCTCATAGACGTAACATCCACTGTCCGGATACTCACGTATTTCATGGTGCTTGTATACAGTGGGGTTTTTGCAATGTAACTTTTCCGGCTCATGTGTCTGAATGATCATCAGTCTTTTGCCGTCGTCTGATCGAGCGAGGAACCAGTTGTGCTTCCTTGTTTTTGGCAAAGGTGGTGTGATTACAGAGGGCAGTAACTGTAGGGACACTGCATCATATCAAAAAGGACAGGCATTGTTAATGTAAGATCAGCATTGTTCAGAGTATGAGTAGGATAATGCAAGAACCAGCATTGATATGTCCCTGTTGGAACTGGGCGGAAAATACAGGGAAATGTATATTGGGTTCAAAAATATAGAAGTGCCATGCATGGTTATACTCATGTTATCTCGAAATCGATTCTTCACAGGAAACTACCATGTCATGCATGTTATGGAATCATGTTCTGTCCCACAAACAAATTCTTCAAGGTAACTAACAGACCATGCATTGTTATATACTCGTGTCTGTGGGCAAATTTTTTGTGAGGATATTATTCTAGCCATTGATTGCTGAAGGGCGAATATAGGTATGTACACATGGTAAGCATTACATGATTTCACTAATTCCAAATATGGAGTTCTCCATATGCACATTTACTTCCCTAATGTATGGTTAGATGAAACAGTGTGGTGCATGTTTCTACATCATGAAAATGAGGAAACTAACATGGCCATTGATACACACTCATATTTAGTAGTAGTATATAGATTACTGTAAAATAAGGAGAATATCCATATATTCCTAACCGTTTGATTATTCAGGGGTACAAATTGGCTGTAATGACATGATCACAATCGCAAGAATTAACTCATTCCAAATATAGCTGATTTACGGCGTCTCTAATACATTGCCATAGTTCTACTCAAATTCTGATCAAACAGGGATATGCCAATCATCACAAAAAGTTCAAACAGTGTCATGGCGTCATCATTAATATGAAACAGAAACAACTTAGATGTGCCGTCCCAGCAATACATGGTGCCATCTGCTTTGTGGATCGCGTAGATGATGCCATTGTGTTCAATAGCATCACAAAAGTGTGTATCAGCTTTGACGATCATCCACTGCGAGCTCAGTTGTCTCCAGCTAAAGAAGGCACCAGCGTAAAGATAGGCGAGTCTGCGGTCGAACAAGGCAATTAGCTTGAAGTCTGCGTAATTCGCATGTCGTGTGGGCACTTGGCAGATTACAATCTTCTGCAAAACAAGGTCTGTCCAACTGACATGGTAATCTAGATGACTAGGACCGCGATGGTAAAACTCTATATAATCCAATAGAGGATGGATAATCTCATGGGAGGTCTGGAAGTTCACGAGCACCAACTTTTTATCGTCTTCTCTGAAGGCAGCCATCTAGTGGGAGTTCATGCCGACCCAGTACATACCTGCCAAGAAGTTTCAGGCGATGGTGATCGGATCGAAGTCGAGGGAAATGATGTATGGTGACCCACTACATACCTGCAAAGAAGTTTCGGCTAATGGAGATCGGATTGAAGTCGAGGGGCATCATGTACGCCTCCGTATCATTGTGAGCCAACCTCGCAAGACCAGATAGCAGCAAGCAGGGTGTCTTGAAAAGCTTTGGCCTCGCTTCGATGATGGCCGTGTGCATGCCCCTCGAGCAGGCACCCAGCCGTAGGGCGCTCAACATATCCATACACGAACAACAGAGGTCGAGGGCATCACTGGGGAGATTGCTCCAATCGCGGCTCATATGGATCCTGCGCGGTTCTTGTTCGACCATGGTGGAGTTTGGAAGGTGGGGTTTTGGGGAGCTTGATTTACGGGGGAGAAGGCTGTCGGTGTTGGAGCGGCTAGCGATGGAATAGTGGTACTGGGGGAGGGGAGCGAGGCGAGGGTATGCGCGGGCACAGTGAGATAATGAAGAGTGACCTCAGGATCTCTGGCGAGACGGAGATGGAGATGGAGTGGTGCTAGGGGAGAGGGAGACGAGGCGAGGCATGCTACAGTGACTGCACAGTGCACAAGGTGAGGCTGACTTTGGTAACCCGGACACTCCGCCTGGACTGGTGTCACCTCGGGCGCAGGGTCTTGTCACTTCACTGTGAGGACCGGATGAATAATAGTATTTTGACCATCAAGTGTACCACAGTTGTACTACTACTACTAGTAGGAGTAGTAGGAACATGAGTACACTCCCGTGCTAGCATGCCTCTGGGTTCACTTCGTCCTCCAGCTATCATCCATATTGCGAGCAGAACCAAATTCTCGTGCATGCGGAAGCGGGAAGAAGGACTTATCTTTTTTGAGGATAACCGCATATTCCTTAACCGTAGTAGGAACATGAGTAGTACTCCCTCCGGTCCTCTTTTGTCTGCACATAACTTTTTTAGTATTTCTCTAATTAGTCTGCGTATATACCTTTTGCATGCGCCCATTTCCCTCCATGCCCCGCATTCACATCATTAATTAGCGTACGCATGAGCAGCAGCAGCCAGACTCCAGCCAATAAACTGCAGCATGCAAGTGGGCCATTCTGTGCGCGTGGGAGAGAGAAAAGGCAACCGAAGAGCCCGTCCAATCCATTGCATGCAGCAGTCAAACCACCGCACCTCTCCTCATGCATGCGCAAAACTTCTCCCATTTACTTCTCCATCGGGAACCGATTTTCCTCGGCTTTTTCACTACTCATTGATCTTCATTTGCATCCAAACCACACTGCATTCACATTGTTTTAACCTCTTCACATCCTCCTGGAGTAATTCCGAAGCCCCTATAAATAATCATCTTCTTCAGTTAGACTAGCCATCTAATCCTAATTCTCCAAACCATAGCCCTCCGGTCCAGCGGTTCCAAATGGCGATAGAGATCGAGATGCAGGTTTTTAGCGTCCAACATGTCCGCGTCGAAGGCTCGTTGAGTGTAGTTGCCACAGTCACCGACCACCCAAGGGTTGTTCGGAAGTGGATCAACAATGTATCCAACTCCCTCCAAAAGGTGGATATGAATGTCATTGGTCTCGACGCAGAGTACACGGAGTGTGCCACTGGGAAGATCCAACGCGCCGTTGTCCTTCAGCTGTGCCTCGAAGATGATGTTTTGATGTACCACATCATACACGCGCCCTCCATACCAGGTGAGCTTCACGATTTCTTGTCTCGGGAGGACATATACTTCTGTGAAGCCATCTCCCACAGAAAATGAGAAGAAGAAGAAGAAGAAGAAGAAGAAGAAGAAGAAGAAGAAGAAGAAGGAGATGTTGCACCAGCAGCAGGGCATTATGGATGGATGAACTATTTCCTCTCTTGTAAAAAAAAATATTCCCTCTCTATGTATATTGATATAGATGGACTATTTAGATGGTGTGCATGTCTTTGGAACAAGTAGTAGCGTGGGTCCGCTTGACTATAAGGAACTATTTATCCGCCTAGCTTTCTCTACTACTCCTTCCAGTGATCGATATGCAATGCATGTGTCTGTAGACATGACAGCTTGTCCATGGAAGTTCAACTACGGCGACCATCACGTTTCATCCACTACCACTCGCGATTCCCATGACGCCGCTCCAACCCACGGAACCACGGCCCCCGACGTGCGCCTCACCCCTCTCGGCTGCACTGCCCCTCCGCCTTTGTGTGCATGACATGTGGGCCACCTTAAATGCGGCGAGCATCAAGTTTCTACCACAGCCACACGCGATTCCCATGACGCCGCACGAACCCATGACACCACACATCCCGCACCATCGAATTTTCATCCAGCGGCTGTGACACATTTCGTCTCGGGCATCAATCCTCAGCTGGAGTACTTTTGTACCACATGTAGTACCCGCCGGTGTGGCCATCTACGCCTCGTAACGCCCAGACGCCCAGCTGTGGCACCCTTGCCACGGCCACGCCACCACCGGCCGGTTCATCTCGAACGAGTGAGTCGCGAACCACACCACCACCATGAGAATGACATGTGGGCCAGCCGCATTTAAGGTCTGCATGTCATTGACTCATAGGCCGGGCACTAAGCCACTGAAGTTCGGTCCTGTGGGCCTCGAGAGGGAAATTTAACTCCTGCGGTAGGCCTTCTGGTGCTCCCGCGGTACGAGCTCGTGCCAAACCCGGAATTTGTTTCTTACTACTACCAACTACTAGTAAGGTACACGTGCATTGCACGCATGAGATTCTGTTGGTTTGCGCATTATGCTTCTACATGTGGAGTCTTCTAGATTCTACATGTGGCAGAATCTGGTGGAATGTAGATGATATCCAACGGCCAGTAGTGCTCGGATTTGCCATCTTTGTACCGTCGGATTGGCTTCATCCAATGCCACAAGTGTGTTTGGTTGCGTTCTCGTCTCAGCATAGTTGTTCCCTCTTCATGCATGCTCAACTCGACACCCCTCTTCATGTATGCTCTCTTCATGCATGCTTCTAGTGTATTTGTGCTAATCTAGTGTGGACTCATGCACCCGCCATACACTCTACCAAACACCCAAAAATGGGTCGAGAAGGGAACTCTTGGGATCATGCACCCTTCATACACCCTACCAAACACACCAGGCATGTGTTTGGTTCATTTCTACACTTGTGGCTTGCCACACTTTTCTAGCTACATGGTCCACATGTCATAGACTCAACTTCTTGCCAAATCTTGCCACACTTGTGGTGGCCATTTTGTTAGCCACATTTTTTGTGGCAGACACACTTTGCCTAAGCTTAGTTGTGGCAAAGTTAGTCATGAATGATGTTCAACCATGGAGTCTTCTAGATTCTACATGTAGCAGAATCTGGTGGAATGTAGATGATATCCAACGGCCAGTAGTGCTCGGATTTGCCATCTTTGTACCGTCGGATTGGCTTCATCCAACGACCAAATTTCAAAGTTATTCACACACTATATAGGGGGTATAGATATAGATGTGCCGGCCCGTTGCAATGGATCCAAAGTATATCTGTTTAGTGGAGTGCACTCTAAACACATTATCTATTTATTTTTCTCTAACCTTTCGTAGCCATGCAACCAAGCCACATAAGCTTCATGGGTGCCCCCACATCATATTATTCATACTATGTTGATAAAAAGGATAAATCACCCAAAAGAAGATCTTCCCGTTTTTTGTTCCTACGATGATGTGCCGTGCACGTACCTACTAGTTGTGTAGTGGTAGTACTAGTTGTGTAGTGGTAGTACTAGTTGTATAGTACAAACTTGGTACTAGTAGGAGTAGAGATAGCACGGAATGCGCCTACTCTATCAGCGAGCCCCATCTGACACCAAATTTCTTGGCTTCCGTGCTACAGCTAGATCTTCCCCTCGTTTCTGTTTTCCAACTCGGCGGCGGGCGGGGTGCGGTGTGCCAATAGTCGGTTTGCTCAACGGCGGTCCCACATGAAAGTGAAAATGCTAGGCAACATGCCTTCCCTAAGCTATGTGTCGTGCCAGACGGGCCGTGGAGTACTCCCAATTCCCGGGCGTGTGTGGGGGGAGTGCGACGCGAACGCGGCAGGCCTTTTCCTTTTACTAGCAATGTGCCCGTGCGTTGCGACGGATCCAAAGTAGTAGAATAGTAGTACTTGTTCACAAACTTGAAAGAAATCACTCTTGTTTTGATATACTCCTAATATATTACTCCCTTCGTTCTAAATATTTGACTTTTTGGAGATTTCAAATGGATTATCACATACGGATTATATAGACATATTTTGAAGTGTAGATTCACTCATTTTGCTCCGTTATGTAGTCACTTATTGAAATATCTAGAAAGACAAATATTTAGGAACGGAGGGAGTACTTTTCACTCAAAATATATTTCTCAGGCTGTTTTGATGAGGTGAGGGAGGGATGTGGTTGCTTTCAAGATAATAAGGGGTTTTCTGCAAATTGGAGCAGAGAAGTGGGCTATTGTTGCAAAAATGCCACAACTTACCTCACAGCCGTTAGATGCAGATCTAATGGTCAGAAACGACGGATGGCAGACACACCACCATCACCAACTGAGTCTTTTATAGGAGTAGGAGTAGAGAAACATGTATAAATTGTAACATTTTGGTTCTGCTCCTTGGCACGATCGATAGATAGAAATAATGATTGGAAATGCTAGGGCGGGGCTATTTCCGCCATATAAGCAGGGTACGTAGTAGCTAGGTTGGCGCATCGTCGGTTTGGTCACACGTGGTCCGACATGTTCTAGTGTTTCTAGCAAGATGCCCGCGTGTTGCACGAAGTTCATGGAAAAGGTAAGCACAACTTATAAATTGACGGATGGAGTACTAGTTACAGTGATGCATATAATTAAGCAAAGGGATCGCACGTGTCGGTATTGACTGGAATGAGAATGCAACAACACAATAAGAATTAAGGCCACGATGATGATGCGATCACAGTGGTGGTTACAGAAGGCAAGAAGAAAGATGCATCCATCAACGTATGACCTCCTCCTCCTCAACTTAGTGCGACGAGCCACCGACCGGCGGCTAAGGAGCGGCAGCTTTTGTGGCGAGGTCGAGGTGCTTCTCAGCAAAGGCATCCAAGGCTTCCAGCCGGTTGAGGAAGGCCAACGTCGTAGCGTCCTCACTGGCCTTGTAGATCCCTATGTACATGATTTGCTCGTACACGTGGATGTGTATGTCAACAAATTCTTGCAGGGCGAGGCGCCTCGCGGCGAGCACGACCTCCAGGTGGACATTCTTCGTGGCGTCGGCAGACAGTCGCAGGGCCACCAGTGCTTGAAAGAGGTTCTGGCCATGGAGGCCGATTAGGGTGGCAGGCAATGAGGAGCCCGGGCGCGTGGGTTGGAGGAGTACAGCGATGTCGTCCGCGAGCTTCTTGAGGACGGTGAACTTGTTGGTGGTGGCAACGATCATCTGGTCTAACTAAGAGTCATAGTTGGTGTCGACGGCGGCCATCCACCAGCCGGTCTCCAACACCGTCTGGAGACGATCCTCGGCGCCATGCCATAGGCCGACGTCATGGACCATCTGGCACAGCCTCTGGCCGCTCGTGCGCATCGCCGCCATGGGTCGGAGTGAGCTCTTTTGCGCTTAGTGTAGGTACTTAGGCCAATGCTTAGGTGCATACGATGTGGTAGATGCATTAGAATGGAGGGGCGCCTTTATATGAGGGCAAACTGCGTTGCATTCACATCGTGCAGACTCTTTTCCCGGTCCTCCTCCCATTATCCCTCATGCATTAATTGAAGGAGGATGCATTGGCCGTTCAACATTTCGGGAACCGCTACTCCCTCCCTCGTCTGCATTAAAGCCATATCGGGAACTGCGTCACCCGCTGTCAAATCGAATAGTATTGCGCCGCCCGCTGCACGCCCGGCTGAACACGCCTCCTCGCCTCCATCAAACCCCTCCGTTAAACCCGCATGCAAACCGAGAAACCTACTCCGGCCACACGTCCGTTCATGAGCGGGCCGGAATTAAATGCAACACCGGCCGAGCTCCTCCCGTCCGCCCTCAGTTTAAACGAGGCCAGACGCCGGCCAAGCTCCTACCGTCCGCCCTCTATTTACACGAGGCCAGACAGACAGCGGGCAAGAATCGCACCCCTCCGCCGCTCCCCCATCTCCTCCTTCACCATTTTCTCCACTCTTCCGATGGCTTCCGAGGAGCCGTTCTCCGGCATATTACCCGGCTGGGTGGCCCGCCGAGCCCTCCGGATACGGGCGAGGCCGCTCGGTGCTTCACCAACCTCGCTTGGCCCGACGGAGCCAGTTGCCGCCCCAAGCAGGCGCGTGGTTCAGCAACTCGCCGCTCCAGTTCAGCTCGATGAGGAGTGGCGAGTTGCTCCACGCCGGCACGGCGGCGAGCACACCGGTACGGGCGTCGTCGCTGCCGCGTCGTACCGCGCCACCAGTGTCTGCGGTGCCGCGCCTCCCGTGTCTGTGGGCGCGCCTCCCGTGCCTGCGGCAGCGCCATGCAGGCAGAGACAGAAGCCGGGTGCGTGGAGAGCGACGAGTCGGTGGCCAGCTTCTCCGTGTCCGCCGCCATCATCGAGGAGAAGTAGAACACGGGAGGCCGCCGCCACTTGGGTCCCATGAAGGCCACCGCCGAGGCGACGACTGCGCATTCAGGTGGTTTCTTTGCTTCTTCGTCTCTTCCGAGGACCTTCGTCGACCCCGCAAAGTGTCTGCCGGACATGAGGAAGACAAAGGGATCCGCGGGCGGCCATTTAGATTATGTACTCCCTCTCCAGCTGGCGGGAAATTTTTGTTCTAAGAATGGATAAATTGTATGTATCTATAACTAAAATAAGTCTAGATACATCCATTTCTAGGACAAGTATTTCCGGACGGAGGGAGTATTAATTATACCAAGAGAGCCGGATTGGCACCGCTTAGTTCATGTAAATGTAATGAAATCCATCATGTTTATATGAAGATCCGGCTTTTTTATACGAAATCCTTCATGCTTATATGAAATCAGTCCGTGTTTGCACGAATTTCATCTGGTTGGTTAGAGTTGTGAAAATGTATGCCGCTGGCGTTTGATGTCGTCCTCCGCGGAAGGAAGCGGGAGGAAATTTGCCGGCTGCCGTTGGAGATGCTCTTATGCTGGAAATAATAGAGTGACATCCAATCCATTTGAGTTAATTGCGTGTATGATTGTCCCTCTATAAAAAGTTAATTGCATGTACAGTGTACACGTGACTTGCAGGGTGGCTACAGCTTCGTACAGAAAGTTAAAAAGAAACAAGTCCATCCTTAATCTTGTATTCTAAGTACTCTGTGGGTTCCACTGTCAGTACAGTAGCGAAAGAAGTATATATTAAATAAGTAATATATAATATAAAAATCTAAAGTTAAAGACAGAATTCGAACTCATGTCATCGCGTTGCGAGCATCCGGCGCTAACCAGTCCAGCACATTTTTGTTGTAGACCATGCTGGAGATATATCTCCATGTCTACTCTTATACTCCATCCGTTCCTAAATATTTGTCTTTTTCAGATTTCAAATGGACTACCACATACGGATGTGTATGTAGACATATTTTAGAGTGTAGATTCACTCATTTTGCTCCATATGTAGTCACTTGTTGAAATCTCTAAAAAGACAAATATTTAGGAACGGAGGGAGTAGAAAACAGAGTTGGTGATGATGGTGTGCGTGCCATCCTGCAATATAGGCCGTCGGATTTATATCTAACGGATAGGAAGAAAACTATGGCAATTTTGCAAAAATATACCCACACCCCTCTCCACGTTCGCAAATACGGCCTTCCCTCGTTCATCCTTTTCTCTCACAAGATAAACTACTCATACAAATGCATCTTGATGTTCCGTGCAACGCACGGGCATCTAGCTAGTTTCTTTTAAAATAGTTACTGCGATAATTGGGTTGAAGTGATATATTTTATGTCTGCCCCGAATGATTTCAGATTCACTAGTAGTAACAAAGAAAAGGTTGCCTTGTTAATTAACAGAAAACAGGGTGAAAACTATCACATGAGGCCGGTAAAAACGAGGCACACTGGGTTCAGCGTCATCGTCACTACAGCTGTGCGCGCGCGAGAAGTCTACATATCGAGGGGGCTACTGAGCGAGGCACAGAGACACAATGTTCGAGAGAGAAACCAATTGACAGATTACGATCAGATCGAGTTGTCACCCTTCTGCTGTCATTGTTGGGGTGGGGGGAGGGGGAGGGAGAGAAAGACGTATCGAGAGTGTGCGCGGTAGGCACAGAGGCACAACTAGCGAGTGTGTGTGTATGTGTGTGTGTGTTTGAAAGAGGAGTAGATAGATTACTATCAAGATCGAGGTGCCGCCCTACTCCTTCGGTGTCGGGTAGTGTGTGTGCGTGTGTGTGTGTTTGAGAGAGAAGCCAGTCGATAGATTAGTATCAAGATCGAGGTGTCACCCTACTCCTTCGGTGTTGGGAAGTGTGTGTGTGTGGTTGTGTGGGTGTGGGTGTGTGTGTCGGGGGGGGGGCAGTGACACTTACATATCCCTACTCTTATAAAAAACAGAGTTGGTGATGATGGTGTTCCTGCCATCCTGCAATATAGGCCATCCGATTTATATCCGACGGATAGGAAGGAAACTGTGGCAATTTTGCAAAAAGATACCCACACCCCTCTCCGCATTTGCAAATAAGGCATTCCCTCGTTCATCCTTTTCTCCCACAAGATAAACTACTCATACAAATGCATCTTGATGTTCGGTGCAACGCATGGGCATCTTGCTAGTAGGGAGAAGGAGTTTGTGTGACACATATCTAGCTATATTAAGGGATAGGTAGATAGCATTTGTGCGAGGCATACTTAAAGCATCACGAAGATAAACAAAATTGTGTGCATGCAAGTGCCGGAAAAAATGAAGCGAGAAACAATGTGTGTGTGTGCGCGCGCGCGTGTGTGTGTGTGAGAGAGAGAGAGGAGAGAGAGAGAGAGCGAAATCTCAAAACAAAAGGTGCTCTGCTGGAATCCCATTGTATGTATTCATATGGTTCCGGAACTCGAGTTAACCTTAGGCATATGTGTGAGAGACATTATTATACTTTGAGACATTAGTGGCTGTGGGTGGGCGGAATTAAAGGGGTGGGCGTGTTCGACAGAGAGAGCGTGTGTGTTTCTGTGTGAGAGACTTGTAGGACGGGGTAGAAAGACGAATTCTAACCTTGACGGAGGGAGAGAAATACACGAAGTGCGCGTGTGTGATTCCGATGCCCACAGGGAAATGAGATATGTATGCGTGTGAGAGAGATTGCACAATTCATTCACGTATCACTATCTAGCGATCGTGGACGTGCATCGCTTGAACATAAATCAATATCTACTTCGTATCGTGGCCAAAGGTACAATATCGATTCAACGCTATAAAGATTGGACACTCACATATCACATTTTTTCTATTTAAATAAACCTTTTCAGTTGTGCATGCCAAAGTTACAGTGATGTTTCTTCAAACAACCAATGTAGCTATCATGTACATGCACCATTGTTACTCTTGCATTCAAAATCATTAGTCTTGGATGATTTAAGGTTCTATTATGAAGTAATATATGTAATATTCATATATGAATTCAACGGGTACGCAATTTATGAAATGGAGGCTATGTAATCATATGAGGTAACACTTTTAAGTAGCGGACTACAATATCCATTTCTTTTTGTGCGCCTCTACACTAACACGTCAATGCATTATGTTTAAAGTAAATAACCAATTGCACTAAATTATCTATTTACACGAGAAATACATAGGCTGAGCGTTTGATCCCTTTTTTGTGAACGCGCCACTACACCCGTACGATTGGCCGCGCCCGTGTGAACGTCCAAGTTATCGGCGCATCATCCCGAGTTATTGTCTTTTTTCTGGGGTGGACTTCACACCAGTTATTAACTGCTGACGCGTGCCCCGTGTACACAGTCTCGCATGACCTTCCCGCTAGCACGGTCCAAAATTAGTTGAAACTGGATACGAACGATCCCGCGGGCGGCAAAATCTCCCGCCTCCTTCTAAAATTTCCGCCACCTTAGTCTTTAGCATGCGAAATTCCCCTTTTGTCCTTGGTGCACGGAGACCAACAGTTACAATACCGCCCTCATCTACATAATAGGTCGGGGCTGCTTTGGTAACTTCCGGTTCCCCCCACTACACGGCACCCCCATTTCCTCTCCCCTCCCGCAAAAACGACTAACTCCACAGCACCAGAGCATCTCACATCACGCCGTCCGTACTTCATCGGCCTTTCTCCCCTCCCCTCTCGAAACCCTAGACTGCTCATCCACCGGCGTACCAGAGCCCATTCACTGCCAGCGGCGTCCACCTCGCCGGATCTGCTTCTGCGGCCGCATCTACCCCTCCCACCTCCCCTAGAAACAAGTAGACTGCTCATCCACCACTGTACCACAGCCCATTCAGTGCCGGCCTTGTCCACGGCGCCGGATCTGCTTCGCCGGTACTCTCGTCAACCGCAGCGCATCTGCAGCGGCTCATTCGTACTCCCCACCGGAGACGCTTCGTCCACACCCCCCGGAGCCGCCCCACCGACGCCCCGTCGACGGCCTCTGATCCTCTTCGCCGACACCTTCCTCAACCCTACCGGAGCCGCTTCGCCGACACCATCGTCAACCCCACCGGAGTAGCTTCGCCTATACCATTTTCAACCCTACCGGGGCCGCTTTGCCAACTCACAAGTCCACGGCCTCAGATCCGCTTCCTCGCACCCTCATCCAACCTACCGGAGCAGCTTCTGACGCCCCGTCCACGGCCGCAGATCCGCATCGTCGACACCATCCTTAACCCAACCACCGGAGCAGCTTCACCTACGCCCTCGTCCACGGCCACAGATCCGCTTCGCCCACACCGTAGTCCACCCTACCGGAGCCGCTCCACAAACACCCTACTCGACGGTTCTAGATCTCCTTACCGGACCCCGACAGCCAGCGCAGCGTCATCACCCTTGACGTTTCTAACCTGATTCCCACCGTCTGGCAAGATGCCAAGCACCCGCCACGGCCTAGGTACTTGTCACCTTTAAACCCGTCCAGCATCACCTGCCCGATGTACTTCAAATATACTAACAGGTCGCTGTTACCTGTTATGCAGCTGGCAAAAACTACAAGGACGATGTTTCTTCTGGATCTAACAGCTTGGCCAACCAAGATCCTGGACCGAGGCATTGCTATGATCTTGTAAGCGTGTCTCTCTCTCTTGTATTGTTCTGTGCCTGCCAGCGTGCTTTGCTAGGATTTTCGACCAGTAATCCCTTTGTGCAGACAATGATTTCTACTACTGGCTGCTAAATTAGATATGTAGATGTCATACATGATACTACCTCGTACCTCCGTTCCTAAATATAAGTCTTTCTAGAGATTCCACTATAGGCTACATACGGAGCAAAATGAGTGAATCTACACTCGAAAATGCATCTATATACATCTGTATGTGGTCCATACTGGAATCTCTACATAGACATATATTTAGGAACAGAGGCAGTACATTACACAAAATCGTAGGTGGCATGTAGGAATTCCAGTACACTACATTAGGCTCCCTTAGAGTGCCTGCTAGTCCAGCACACAGAGTCATGGCTAGTTTATGCTACGCACACAATCATTAATTGGTGGTTTAAATATGCGCAAGGGATATGCAATGTATTATCATGTAGAGATGTCTGAAATTAGCCGTGTCAACTTGCAGATAGGGTTACACAATGAAAAAGTACAAGATGTATGTGGCAATTTCATGGAACATCGCAAAAAAGGAGAGCCAGCGGTGAGCCTATACAGTGTGCTATGGTACGTCACTCCTCCATTGCAATCATCGTGACATGTTATTTGTATGTCAGTTCTATTGGCCAAGTTTCTTAGGGACAGTTATTACGAGTTATCCTAAGAAAATAAGCACCTGTGAATATAAGCTCCATGTAATAAGCCAACCAGTTCTTTTCATTGCGTTTTCAGCTTATCTTTGGTATGATCAGTGAAAAGTCTAGATTGCATTATATTTTTTCATTTTGCTGCCCATATGAAAATTAATTTGACTTGCAAACATCACAAATTGAACCCAGTGCAGTAATTAATATGATAGGAAAACAGACCATCACTATTTGCTCAAAATGCAAATACAAAGATACCATCTACTTGGCACAATCTACTTTGGTCAATGTTTTCCATAGAGATCCCATTGCCTAATTTAAACGAAAAACGCATGACCCACATTTAAATGAAGAACAATTATTTATTGAAATTCGATGGTCCAAGTGGCTGGTTATTATCATATAGCAGCACCACCTGAAAGCATCATATAGCAGCAGCAGCAGCTCATAGCAACTCATCATACAGCAGCAGCAGTGTGCAATTCATCATATACCAGCAGCAGCTCATAGCAATTCATCATATAGCAGCAGCAGGAGCAGCTCATAGCAATTCATCATATAGCAGCAGCAGGAGCAGCTCATAGCAATTCATCATATAGCAGCAGCAGGAGCAGCTCATAGCAATTCATCATATAGCATCAGCAGGAGCAGCTCATAGCAATTCATCATACAGCAGCAGCAGGAGCAGCTTATAGCAACTCATCATATAGCAGCAGCAGCTCATAGCAATTCATCATATAGCAGCAGCAGCTCATAGCAATTCATCATATAGCAGCAGCAGCTCATAGCAATTCATCATATAGCAGCAGCAGGAGCAGCTCATAGCAATGCATCATATAGCAGCAGCAGAAGCAGCTCATAGCAATTCATCGTATAGTGGATCAGAATGAAAATTTGGCAAAAAATCAGAGGAGATCCTCACCTTGTTGGATGAGCTCATCCTTCAACAGCACCTCAAGGCCACGGCCTGGGAGGTGGGGAGGGGGAATAAGGTGCCTTCTGCCGCAGTGTGGCATCAGCCGTAGTTGTGCAGCGCCTGCCGGAGTAGTGCGTTGGACGAACCACAGTGGAGCAGCTGCTGGAGACCATGAGAATGAGGGGCGGCACCAGAGGGAGGAGCAGCCAGGGAGATTTGCCCCTACCCGCCGGCCATGTAGCCTAGCTGGACAGAGCATCGTCGAGGACCAGGCCAGATGGGACCAGTGGCGACGGCTTGCTGGAGGAACCCTAGTGCTGCAGGCAGGGGATCGAGGTAGAGGGAAAGGGGAGAGGAGATGCAAGCGGGCAGGGCAATGAACGCTTGCGTGTTTGTTTTTACTTGAGGGTGAGGTGTGACGCGGGCGTCACCAGTTGCATTTTGAGTGTAATATAGGCAGACAACAGAGTCATTTCACTATTCCCCTTCCCTTCAATTTTTAGTGAGGTTCTACCCGAAACACCCCCCTCCAAAGCGAAATTAGTTAAGCCCAAGCCCATAACTCAAAAATGACTTCTTTACATCTTTTATGGCTTATTTTGACAATAAGCCCTGAAAAGGCGGAATAGAACTGGCCCTTAACCTGCAATTCAATTGTGCGTGCAATGATGAATCACTCCTGCCTGCTATAGTGTACATTTAGGCATCATCATACATGGCATAACCTAATACATGTGCATTCCATTGTAGAATCTGGAATATGCAATGTTTATGTTAGTTCATACGTTGCACATGATGTTTAAATGCCCCTTAAATCTGGTCAGTCAAGTGATGGTCTTTAAGCCTCCTTCTTTGCTTCTTTTCTTGATATGTAAGATTTGCTCACACATCTGTTCAATTGCTTGTTTGCATCAGCCAGCCATACTAGGACTGTTTGCTTTGATTACTTGTTGTTCTTGACCTAACACTCTAACAGAGCTTGTCAACGATTTAAACACTAAGGGCTGCTGTAGTGGGGCCTTTTCTAACTCATAGGTGACATAAAGGTTTGGCTGTACACTAAAGTAGGCTCTCCAAGAGTACCTGGAGATCCAGTTCGAAGGTATGCCTAGTTTTTACATAGTGCAGACATAGTAAATGCTCATTTCATTGTGTGCAAGTGCAAGAGATGCGGCATGTTTCATTATGTGGTGTTGTTTTGTTATAATCTCATCCTTTTGTGTTCACAGACTGGAAAGTATGCATATTTATCTTCCAAGGAGACGAGTAACTAGTTTGTGTCACCTTGCAGAGGGGGTGCAATGAAGATAAGATTGAGGATTTCCAAGTACAAGATGTTAGGAAGGAGCCTTGCAAGAGAAGTAGGAGCTGCGCTGAGCCTCTTCAACCTGTTAAGGTAAGTCACTGTATCCAACTCAGTTCAATTCCTTGTTTGTTTCAGGCATAGTTAATTTGCTCTTTTCAATTGCTTTATTTGTCCTCAGTTAATGAGATGCCCAAAGAATGATGCCTGATGTTGGGTACTTGTATAACTATTAGTTGACATAATTAAAGGCCTTACCATTTAATTACTCTGCCGAAGTGTGCCTGAAGCTTTGAAGTCTATTAACCAACTATTATTGAATGAGGCTCACAATCTAGTTTATACTAGGCTAATGATTGCATAGTTTTGCTTGCTGTAGTATGTTTGTATGAAATCCTCTGTTGTTCATTATGCTCCCTAAGACTTTAATTGAGCTACAGAATGGCCAACTGCTTGCTTACTTCTACGCAACGTGTTGTCTAAATTTGTAACTTGTCTGTGTTTTGGATTGGGCCCCAACATCATGCTCCTCTGGTGAGCTAAGAGAGATTTCTGTATGCAGGCTGCACAGACTACCTTTTTATAATTTTTAAAATATCACCTGCTTATGCTTCATGACGTGTAACATTATTGTTAGTCCTGTTTTGCCATGTACAAAATAGTCTGTCTTGCTCGCTTCACTGTTGTAACTATATTTTTGCCCTAGTCATGTGTACTTACAGAAACATTTCAGGATGAAGTGACATCAACACAAAGATCTACGTGTAGTGCGGCATGGCCGTTACCGAATGATTATGGATTGGAATTGGAATGTGCTGATGTTCTCGAGCATCAACTAGAGGTGGCAAGACAACGTGTACATGATTCTGAACGTACAATCAACAAGTTGAGACTGGACATGCAGGTATTAGATGCAGGAGTCAAAAAAATGAAACAAGACACTGAGGTAACAGCGAAGGAATTGGAGATTTTGCAAACTGAAATTTGTGCTGTCTAAATCCGGCCAATGCTATTTTCTGAAGAGATTATAGTTCAAATGGTAAGTTATGTTGATGCGCGTCCATGATGTATGAGCTGTATTTGCCCAGTGTATGTAATTTGCTGTTTGTGTATGCTTTATTATCACTGGTGCCAAACCATAATGCCCAGTGGGTATAATCGGCTGTAATTTCTTTATTGTATAGTGTAGGATTATTCTACGTTTCTATGCCTTAGTCTCTTTATTGTATAGTGTATGATTTTTAGAGGTGATGGTATAGAGTAGGATAATTCTTTGAATATGCTATATCGTTCAAACGGGGGCCAACTCGCCCAAACGTTGTAGTGACCATGGCCCTCCACAGGCCGTACGATCCATGGCCTTCTATGGCCGTCGGATTCGTGGGCCTTCTATGGGCCGTCGGATCCGTGGGCCTTCTATCGACTGTTGGATCCATGGGCCTTCTATGGGCCAGCGCATCCATGGTCCTTCGATGGGCCATCGGATCAATGGGCCTTCTATGGGCCGTCGGGTCAATGGGCCTTCTACGTCCCGTAGGATCCATGGGCCTTCTACGGGCTGTCTCATCTATGGGCCTTGTACGGGCCATATAAGGGGCCATAAACGGGCTAGAGTAGAAATCGTACGTTTTATGGGCTGACCATAACGGGCCGTTAATAGGCCGTATTTGATGATGCTATGAAAATGGCCCAACAGATTAACGGGTCACAAATGGGCCGACTGTATCCACGGGCTGAATTTGGCCCACAAGCAGAAAAGGCCAGTAACGGGCCGTAAGTAACCGAATGCTGGAAATGAGCCCAAGATAATTTTGGTAATGTCATGGAACACTTCTACGACAGCACAGGTATGACTATCTTGATTCTGTCATAAATTTTTCATGTATGTACATGCATGACAAAAAACGTGACCTACTGTGACAAACACATATCATCACGGAAGTGTATTTTTTTGTAGTGTAGGTGAAAAGACAATTTTGAGTCTATAGTTAATTAAATGAAGCAAACTTAGCAACAAAAAACTAAGCACTGATGCATTGGGGAGCTGAGTTGCTAAGCCATTTAATGCCCTTAGCACCTCATCTAAGCACCATTTCATTGGAAGAGGTCACTCCTTGACAAATGCAATAAATACTACAAAGAAAGAGATATAGAGAAGTAAAAAAATACTCTTATAGCCAACCTTATAGCTAACCTTGTTTTATGAGTGACTAAGTGATGACTATGTATGACATGCCAACATCAGATAGCCTAAGGCACCGTGTTAAATCTCCAAGGGCGCGACCGCGTGAGCGAGGCAACGGTCGTGGTAGGCGCGACCATGATACGGGCTGCTGGCAGTCCTTGGATCTGAGATCGAATGGTCGCATGCTAAGTTGCTGAAATTTTGCAGAATAACCCTCCAGGATAGGATATTCACCCATAGGTCTAGAATCACGCCAGGCAACCGTTCAATCTCAGATCCAAGGGCTCTCAGAAGCCCGTATCGTGGGAGAATGGAAAGCTTCGTATCACCTGTAATTTTCCTGACGCTTGACATGACATCGAAAGCCATTTAATTAGGCGTCGAGTAGACATGACATCTAATTGGCCCGATAGTACTGTGCATGAATCCATTTATCTACCAGGCAAGCCACTACCCTGTCGTTCACACGCCCCACTCAGCATTTTACAATCGAAAAACCGCTGGCAGTTCGCTCCTACTCGTCCCCGGACGTCCTTTAACATTACGGCAGTTCGCTCCTAGTCGTCCCTTCCTTTCACATTGCGATAGTTCCAGAAATCCTAACCGTCCTCCCAAATACATGGTGTCCCAAATCTCCATGATCGACGGTGAGTACAAGGTTAGAACCATCACCGGCGATGAGTTCGACGTCATCTACACCCATTCTTCCACGACGGTGAAAGGATGCCTTGCTCGCTTTAGACGCATGTTCAAAACTCAAATGATGAGTGGGTCACTGGGCTAGATGTTGAGTACACCACAACCCTGGACAAAGAGAAGAATCTAAAGGAGGAAGAGAAGATGAAGCCCGCCGTGATCCAGGTTTGGGTGCATGACTTATGCTTGGTCTACCACATATGCCATGCCGACGTTGAGTGCGAGGAATTTAAGAACTTCCTCAAGGTCGGCCTAGTCAAATTCGTTACTGTAGACTTTAGGAACGACAGAATAGTCCTGGGTCGGATAGGCCTCGTTGTAGGCAAGCCCTTCGACCTCCAGAAGAATGGGATGGTGCCCTCCCATGATCAGCCTTCAATGTTGACCATGGCAGGAGCCATGGTTCGTCCTTCGTACGGTAAACTGAAGAAACCTCTGCCCAAGTTTCATCATGCATGGCAGTGGAATGTACTAGATACAGACCACATCCACTACGTTGCAATGGATGCCTGCCTTTGTTTCAATATCTACAAGGGTTGGATGAAGAGAAAGAGCCAAGTGTGTGGTTCAAGCAAAGAAGTATCGGCCAAGAGGAAGAGGGACAAGGACAAAGTCGAGCACGTGGATGAGGAGTCCGAGTAAGGTCGCAGTGTCGTTGCTCATGGTGGTTCTAATGCAGTGTCTACCGGATTAGTTGCTTAGTTTAATTTCAGGTGTGTTAGTTTTATTTGAGGGGTGTGTTGTGCTGAGCCCCCAGCAGAACTATGTTATGTTCCTTCTCGTTACTTTAACTCTTCAATGCGTCCATACTAGTATTTCTTACAGTTCATCTTTTAGTTGGTATAGTATTACCACTCGTTTCTTCACATTATATACGTACAATATATATGGCCAACATCATATACCCAGCAGTTTAGTTGTCAAAGAATTTCAAGGTGCTTAGTTTTGTCAAAGAATTTCAGGGTGCTTAGTTTTATTTGAGGGGTGTGTTGTGCTGGACACCATTATTGTGACTCAGATCTCTTTTGCCATGTTATAATGACATAAATACCGATGGACCAACATGCCAGCTCTCCCTCTATCTTACTACAGTAAAATAAAGTGTGGGGCCTACTTGATCCCAACAGCGTTCTTATTTTCCTGTAAAATTATTCGCTTGGTTACTCCTGACAACCGGGGCCACACTTATCATAGTGAGAATCGGCTTATTTTTGTCATATAACATGGTTAACGGGTTTGACATGAAAATAACAATGTCTAATGGCATTTTTGAGCAAACATCTAAGTTAACGATGGCATTTTTGAGATATCTAATTGCATTTTTGAGCAGGCATCTCACAGATCGATGGCATTTTTGAGTAGTTGTAACTTCTAATGGAAAAACTGAGTAGTGATACACAACTAGTGGCATAAATAATAAGAACCCAAGAATTAAATAGGTATGCTAATTTCTTTAATAGAATTTAGCACCCCATTTAAGCACGTACTAGCTTTTTTAATAGTATTATATGCATAATTTGGCGACGAGCGCTCACTATATGTACCACCTTTTTTCTTTAATTTCATCTTGTTAGTTTTGCTCCATGGCGCAATCCATCGATACTACTACTATACAAAAGTATACATTTTTTAAAAGGCTAGAGGGCGGGGCAGTCTAGCTTGGTCGGTTTCACGAGAGGCGAGGGCCTTTGTGATTTGGCGGCTATTTACTGCTGGAAGGCGGGGCCTTGTGATTTGACTGCTCGTATAAATGTGCCGACGACCCGAGGAGGAGCAAAGAACCATCCGGTATAATCAAGTTTTCCGCTGGAGTACGACGGAGGAGCATGAAACACGGCAGCCCAGTGCCATATGGCGATAAAAATGATCTAATTTGCTACTCATCTCATTGTTAGCATTGTTCTATTCATGCCTCGCAGAGAACATGACACGTGCGGCGAAACACCCGAAGCAAAAGAAGAAACACAGGAGCAAAAGAAGAAGAAAGATATCACCCCCCAAAAAGAAGGAAGACACACACACAAGTCTGGGGCACTGCTCTCTACTACATGAAGGGTTGCTGGCCGCGGAGTCGTATCTGCTTCTTCATCGCCTCCACGACCTCCATCTCCTTGCGCGTCTCCTCCGCCATCTTCTTCATTCCGTCCATGACCCGGGATTTCTCGACGCGATCCTTCATCATCTGTTCCACAGCCGCATTACGTACCTTGACAGCAGCCGGGTGCTCGATGCGGAACTTCGCCAACTCCTCCTTCTGTTCCATGACGAGGGCCTGCAGCATCTTCATCGAGGAACTACTCTTCTCATGCAGCTTCTTCCAGCTGGCGTTCTCCTCCTTCAGCAGGTCGAGCTCGTGGCAGAGCTTCGCCTTGTCCTCCTGAAGTTGCAGGATTTTGCCGGTCGCCTTCTTCTCTGAGGCAATGCTCTTCTTCAGGAGCATCACCAAGCCGGCGGTCAACTCACCCTACTCATTGAGCTCAGCGGGCATGTCATCGAGGCTCTCCTTCAGCAGCTCCACCAAGCCATGGATGAACTCCTTCTGCTTATTGAGCTGATCGGGCATGCCGTCGAGGGATAACGACTCCAGCGCCGCCAGCTCGGCATGTTCGCCTACGCGGCTAGGGCGCTCCTGGGAGCCATCGCCTGCCCATGAGAGATCTTTCGAGGTCTCTGCGAGGCGGCGAGCCCTCTTTTTTCTACAGTCTTGGTTTCCGCTCCCTTTTTATGAGTAGTTCTCGACCTAGAGCTCTGCACACCGGCCATGGCAAGGACGGACGAAGAAGGACTTATGAGGAGGAAGGTAGAGTAATTTTTGGTTAGGTAGTTCCCCTTTTTATAACCTAAGTACTAGCACTAGTACTAAAACCTGCATAGTGGGAACGCGTTCAGGTTTGGTTTGTACTAGTAGGTGTGAGCAGGCTTGCACTAAATTGTAGCACTAGTACTTTGGAATGTGATGCGAACAAGGTAAAGACTAATTGATGGTTTTGGTTTCGAGGCCCGAAACGGCTCCCGATGAGTTTAGTGGAACATAATTTCAAGTGCTCCCTCCATCTTAGTTTACAAGGCTTGCACGTGTCTCTAGGTTGTCAATGTAACTTATATAAATTAAATTGTTTAACATAAAAAATATATCATTAAAAACTAGAATATTTGAAGTTTGTAATGATATATTTTTTGTAATGTATGCCTCTTATTAAATTGGTCAAATTAACGACCTAGGTACATGTGCAAGACTTGTAAATTGAGATAGAGGGAGTACTACACTGCTCAAATGCGGTCGCACAAGTCAGTGATGTAACTGGTCGTACATGTGAGACCAAGCCGATGCGCGTCCCTTCGGTGAGACGTGGGTCCGACCGACCGTCTGTTGGTATGACCGACCGTAAAGTATTACGCGATGGAGACTTCTGGTTGTGGCTTTCGTTGATTGTCACGACCAAGCATTCAAAAACTAGTGATAAATCAATTACCATCTTTTTCCAAACGACCAAGTATTTTCACAGGAATACAATACATATAGATGGAGTGATTGTCAAGGTTGCAAACCGACATGGGGTTGCAAGTTCACTGCAGCAACAACCGACTAGGTCACTGCATCGCTGGCGGGGAAGGATGGCAGATCACCTCGCCTACGATGCATGCCCAGCGGCACCGCCGCAACTCGTTTGGGATTTGGCTTCTCCTACCGCCCATTTGAACAGTTGCACCGACTGCTCAGGCCATTGCGCAGGCATGGACGTTCTTTCCTCCGTAGTCGACTCCATGAATATGATCTCTGCCATTAGCCCTAGCTTGAAATCAATGCACCGCTGCCAGATGCTGACATCCCTCAGCATCTCTCCCCTGAGATCGACTTGCGCCTCGGCCTTGTGCTGCACCAGGTGCAGCTCCTTGGAAGTTCTCTCCAATCGATGCGACGCTTCCTCGATCCGTTTTGCGCTTGCTGCCCACCACCTGAAACGCAGCCCTGGCATGTCCTCCGGCGCCACCGATCTGTGATTCCAGAGCAATGGATCCCCTCTAAAACACATGTGGGTTTCGCTCAAAGGCGGCAGTGCTGCGGGCTGCAGCGAGAGGGAAGCCCGCGGGATCCTTGGATCTAAGGGATTATCCATGGCGGGATCTGGTGGGCGAGGCGGGGAGGCGAGCCAAGGCGTTGGGAGGGCCCTATGAGGCTAAGATAAAGATAGTACTACTCCACTCCGTCCATATTTAAATACAAAGGCCACCAACAGTTGCCCAGGCAAAATTTGATCATGCTGCCTGCGTCCTGGTTTATTGGCCCCCTTTTTTTGTGCCACTTTTTATGACATGCATAAATATTATGTTACTTCAAAATATGGTCAAAATTTGGCACAAAATATGAAGGAGACCAATGGAAGTAGCAACCCATGATTTAACTATTCGCATGCACGCAGTGGAGTACTAATGTCTTTCTTCCTCCCTCGCGTCCACTCAATTTGCATGCGATGTATTAATTGACCATCAATGGAGTGAAGGACTTTACACGCGTCAAATTATCACATGGGATGCATCTTCGTACAAAAATGCGTCCCCCCGTGTACCCGCGTGTGCGTGCGAGGGAATGAGTGTGTGCGTGGCGTGCGTGCACATCTTCGCTTCGTGCATGTACCGCCAGTGTGCCTCAGAGAGGACGAGTACATTCTTCTGGAACCAACAACACGTCACTGTGATCAATCCACACAAGGAGGTCGTGACAACGCCTCCACATGTGCCACGTGGCTTCATAAATTGTAAGAGAGACACTGTGTAGTGTGCCATTGGAATTCTAATTTACGTGTTCTGCACATACTCGAAGTACTAGTAAGGTACACGTGCATTGCACGCATCAGATTTGGCAACCAAATTATGAATAAATACCAGACTATAGCATGTATGCTTTGAGTCATATATGCCTGATGTAGACGTTCATTTAATTCTTATAGTTCATCTCATTCAAAATCAATTAGTTTTTATAAAAAAGCTAGGGCCTCTTTGATTGATAGGATTTCCAAAACACGGGAATAGGAAAAACATGGGATTAGAGTGGAATGTCGTCTTGAATCCTACAGGATTGTACGAGTGTTTGATTGTGCATAGAAAAAATGTAGCAAGATTCTTTCAAAGAGGTTTGATTGGATGGGATGTTTCCTATGAAATTAGTGCAAATGAATCCTATGGAAAAATTCCTATGGTTTACAATCCTACGAATCAAACAACCAAGATAGGAAAAAGTCCTAAGGAATAGAATTCTCCAAAATTCCTTTGAGAATCCTTTGAATCAAAGAAGCCCTTAATCTATTATATGATTCATGGAATTGTGTGTTGTAAGCATAAAGTAAAAAACAAATAATGGCAATTCAACTAAAAAAAAGTTTGGGCAGTTATGATACGGAAGATTCTAGAACAAAGGAGAAGCACTTGTGTTTTGAGATTTCTGCATTATGGTTAAGTTCAACCATGGAGTCTGCTAGATTGTACATGTGGCAAAATCCGGTGGGGGGCTAGAAGATGGTGCGAGGGGCCAAGCAGAGGGAGACTATGAAGGAGTGCACAAGTGCGAGATCGACATTTAAAGAGAGGGGGCGAGAACATGCGCTGTTGCGCGCAGTGGCGGAGCCATGAAAAATAAATGAGCTAGGGGGCCAAGCATTGCTAATCCTTTACGAGGAGAGCCAATTCATCAACTTAAACCATTTTACCAGCAATTGTCTAATGATCACATTCATATTAGCCTCGATATATAGTGATGTTAGGGGGGGGCGGGCCCTTGCTGCCCCCTGTCTTCGCCACTGTGCGCGCGTCTGAGAGATGAAGCGGAAGGCATGGATGATGAGAGGGGGGCGTTGGATATATAACTAATGTGGGTGTAGTAGCTATGTAATCCTATATAGAGAGATATAGATTGATCGATGTGTACGTGGGAAAGAGGGTGAGACCTCACTAGATATATAGATTGATCGGTTTGTCAGGAAAACTGGGAAATACCTAGCTATATATACACACACATATAGGAACATCGATCGTTGCGCATGCATGTGAGAGATAAAGAATGCCCGATATGATGAAGAGGGGGAGGTGTGTGTGTGTGTGCATGCATGGGAGACCGACCTGAAGAAAAAGATTGCATGTGTGCGATGGATAATGCCGAGTGGTAGTGTGTGTGCATGCATGCATGCATGGGAGAAAGTTAGTGGTACAATTATAAAGAGAAGACGACTGTGTGGGCGTAAAAGACTAGGTGAGGTCATAATCAATGTGAAGTTGAATTCAAATATTTGAATAATAGATCTTGATGTTTGAAACCCATGCATGCATGAATATAACTGAGATATGTGCGGTGTGGTTTGGAAACGAGCATGTTGTACTGTATACACATTGAACAAGGTCAGACTGATTTGAATTTGAGATACCGATGGCAGACATCGTTTGGCCATATTGCATCCGTGCATGGACACACTATTCTAATTGGAGACGATGGGTGGCTTTCGCATCACATATCTATATCTATACCCCTATATATTATATTTTATATTTTTTATATACTGTGCGGATAACGTTAACTTTGAAAGATGGTCGTTGGATGAAGCCAATCCGATGGTGCAGAGATGGCAACTTTGAGCACTACTGGCTGTTGGATATCATCTAGATTCCACCAGATTTGGCCACATGTACAATTTAGAAGACTCCGTGGTTGAACTTAAGCATAATGCACAAACCTCAAAACACAAGCACTTCTTCTTTGTTCTAGAATCTTCTGTATCAGAATTGCCCAAATGTTTTTCTACATGATTTTCCATTATTTGTTTTTACTTTATGCTTTACAACACACAATTCCATGAATCTTAAAATAGATTAGCTTTCTTATAACAACTAGATGATTTTGAATGAAATGAACTACAAGAATTAAACGAACATCTACATCATGCATATATGACTCAAAGCTTGCATGCTATAATGTGGTATTTATTCATAATTTGGTTGCCAAATCTCATGCGTGCAATGCACGTGTACCTTACTAGTCTGAATGGTGTTTGTCTGTGTGTTGTGCGTGTTCAACACATTGTACGTAGTATCATACATGGTTTAGATTCCGAACATCTAGCTAGAGCATACATGTACTATGATTTGAATTCAACATAAAATGGATACATATATTTGAATTTGAGACCGTATGTACATGTAGGTCGTATTTATATAGGAATTTACTTCTCCTATATTCATGTCATGTGTTGTGAAGATAATATTTAGATGGTTGTATAACTAACGCGAGTACAATCCCATTCAAACAGGGAAAATTTACTCAAATTGAGTCCATATGCTAGACAACACACATTGTTTTCTTATTGTTGAGGGAAGTGCAAATTGTTTTGGTACTGTACACGTTATGTTTGTTGTCCCGATTTTTTTAGTTTTTTTGTTGTATCTGAATGTGTTTCTAGTAATATAGTAAAACGGGACATGGCTCTCTCTAGTGATGAGGTGTGAATTGTCTTTTGTTGGTACACGTTAAGCTTGTTCTCCCGAAATTTCAAGCGCACGCCTTGTTATGCCGAAATTTCAAGCTAGCATCTCTGTCTATCGTGCTGCAAAACTCCCGCCTCTTCAACCCGCGCCTTATAACCCAGAAATATTTAAGATATATCTTTGTTTCGTTGTGCTCCAAAAACTCCCTCCATCTCAACCCGCGCCTTGCTATCCCAAAATTACAACGCGCGTGAAAACTCCCACGTCCTGCGAAATCCCGACACGCGAAATGCCCGTGATACCCCTGAACCGAAAGAACCGCCTAGCTCAAATCGGTTGGGGTACTTTCATAACTTACCCCACATTTCGGACAAGCGCGTCCCTAAGCCATGGTTCTCCACTCCCATCCCATCCGCCCACCCATTCATACACCGAGGCCGCAAAAACCCGCGAAGCCCCACACCCTCCTCCATCCGCCACCCAGCCGGAGCCTCTTCACCGACGACGTCGTCCACAGCAACACCTCGATGTCCCTCATCCACCGTACCGGATGAGGATCCGTCGTCGATCTCGTCATCCTGCCGGTTCAGCCACCCCATCCTCCACCTCTAAGGAGCTGCCCCGACGTTCCCCTCGTCTTTCGCGCCACCTCCATTTCGCACCGCCGTCTTCACCTGCACCACCAGAAGAGCAGCATCATCACCGTTTCCTCGGATGAAGCTGAGGCCTAATTGGCGCCACCAAAGAGGTAGTACACTTATCGCCGCATTTTCTTCTTGATTCGATCTCACGGTGCTGCCGGCGCTCGGTCCCGAGCCGACATGGCGCGACTCCATCCACGGCGGCGACGTCGGCCACTTCCTCCATGGTGTCGCTCCCTCGGCAGCGACGTCCACATCAGTAGGAGCTGCTGCTGCTTTAGCTCTCGCTCACGCTGCTGCTCTGCTCTTTCTCTCGGTCCCCTCACTGGTTTGCTCTTGCTATTGCTCTTGCTCGCGCTGATGCTCTCGCTCTTGCTCTTGCTTGCGATGCTGCTCCGATTTAGCTACACTTCAGTCGACTGAATCGACTTTTGGGTCAGTCGATTTTCAGGGGGTGGGGGGGGCTCGCCGGAGTTAAGGAAGAACCAGCCGCAGCGGGGAGGGGGGCTCGCCGGAGAGGTACCCTACTATCTATCTTAGGGTTCAGGGTAGGGGCGATGGTCGCCGGCGGTGGTGGGGCGGTGGTGTGGGGATCGCCGGAGAAAAAGCTCGGCTCAGGGGGGCCTAGAGGGATGGCCGAGGCGGCGGTGGACCAGCGGTGGGGAGTGGTTTCGGGGCGGGCGGGGCGCCGCACCGCCGGCCGCGGGCGGCGGGGGCGGTGGTTTTGCTGGTGGTGGCTGGCGACTCAGGGGGTGGAGGTTGAAGATGAACTACAGGCCCTTGATTTTGTATCCAGTGGCTAGAAAATCGACTAACCAGAGATGAAAAAGTCAGTCAACTGACGTGTAGCCTCACCCTGATGCTGCTACACGACCAGCTGCCCCGGCTCTCGCACGCGCTGCTGCTAATGCTTTTCTGCTACTAGTGCATTCAGTTTCGACAGTAAAATTCAGTTTCGACAGCAAAATTCAGTTTCGACAGTTAAGTTCAGTTTCGACAGGTAAATTCAGTTTCGATAGTTAAGTTCGGAGATGAGCGGCTGATGTATTTCACATCTAGCACTTTGTGGTTATGTATTTTACGTCATCTATTGGAGATGCTATTAGAATTCCACTCAGGTTAACGTTGTCTCTCTTGTCCTGCTTCAGCCTCGGCGTCGTACAACTCACCGGAGCTGCTCCAACAATGAAACCCTCCATCATAGTGGAGCAGTACCGCGGGCTCCATCTCCAGACGCCTAAGATCTTCTTCCCCTCCTCCGACAGCCAAGTCAGCCAGAGCATCCTCACCGACCAACCCAATCACACTGAGATCGACATGGCTTCGCCAAACACTTGTTGCATCTCTTTTTCACTCTACATGTTATATATATTGTCCACTGAGCAATCGTAGTAACATGAAATACGATTATTTTATCCTACTATATGATAAGCAGTGAGGTACCAGGCAACTTAGCTATCTATGATGGACTCTCTTGAACGCCATCATTATTTATCTCTGCGCGTTTGAGCTGTGCATTTGTCGATGGGCCTGGGAGTTGAGCTAGTAGGGCAGTGGCCTGGGTCCAAAGTAGTAGAAGTAGCACAAAAACATTTTTTGAGTGTAGGCTTTTCCTTGCTCAATCCTGCCTACTAGAATCGTCAGTGCTTAAAAGGAAAAGTGAAGGAAAAACATAGGAATTGGAAAGTTTCCTATGGTACTACTATTCATGCATTTGGTTCAAAGGAATGGAGCAAAGGAAAACTATAGGATTTGTTCCTTTAGTGTCTCCTTGAAATAAAAACTGTAGGAATTTTAATTTCCACTTGTCCTCCTTTTCAAATTCCTATTCATGAAGCACAAGACTAAGAGATAGTAGCATAATAGCATTATAACCATACATTTTCTTGTGGTTTAACTTAATCTCACCATGCTTCTTTGCTTCCTCTGATCTTCCAATTCTTGTGAACCAAACACCCAGATTGGCAGAAATCCTGTGTTTTTAAATTCTCTGTTTTGCACGTGCATTCCTATCCTATTCCTGTGTATTTCCTATCCCTGCATTGTTAGAATCCTCAAATTCAAACAAGCCCTTAGACAATTACTTCTGTTACAGATATGTGTCAATGAAAACCTTGTGTGGTTTGTCCCGCTCCTGTTGCGCTATGTTCCACCCCACCTCAGCTGCTCCAATGACGGAAGGGTTCACCATAGCAGCGATCTGCTCTCTAGACTGTCTTCCGCCGCCTCAGATCTTCTTCCCCGCCGCCGGCAGCCACGAGAACTGCATTACCATCACCAACTGAGCAGATGACCTTGAGGACTACACGGGTCAGCAATAGAGGTCGCACTCTTCCGTGTCTTCTTACGTTATGCATCGCTTAATACGATGACATGCTACTTTATCGTCGTGTTCACCTATTAGACTCCGAGTCAGGTCCAAACTAATGCTGAAACTTGAGTTTTTAAATGGTTGTGGGGTACATATTGGGGCAGCAATTAGTACTATTTGTCTACTATTTGGTTAATCTCGGGTGTCTACTATGAGTTTCATGTTGGGTGCAAACAAACATTAAAGGAGCCATTATCTGTTATTTTTTAACTAAAGCTATTATCTGCCTGCTATCATTGGTTTTGGGTCTATCCACAGTTTGCTACCATCACTCTGGATTTGTGCATGCACTCCTTACATAATCTCACTATGTTTTATTCCTATGAATGTCAGTTATTGTACACAGTGGAACTGAACATGTAGAGCAAAAGAGACGAGCCGTGCGTGGCAATAAAATTTCATGCAGACGTCGCTCCATGGTGGGCGCAAAGGCAGCCCCCCTCCACCCATTTCGGATCGTAATCAAGAGGAAGATAACTGTTCTGAGGGGGATTCAGAAGGAGAAGACCACTCCTATTTACCCCCTGAGGTCTTCGCTCTAACTTGGCATGCTGATGTTGGTAATATCATGCATATGGTGCCTTGTATTGCTTACTGGACACATCAAATATGTCATATGCTTAGTTTAGACATGCTTTGTGTCAATGCCATCTGTTTAGTTTCTTTATCATATATGTGAATCATGCAATGCCATCTTGTTTAGCCAGGCATCATATATGTGAATTTTGCAATGCCACCCTGGTTAGCCAGTCATCTTATATGTGAATTATATCATGCCATCATTTTTTATTACGTGTTAAATTTGTCAATAGTTTTAGTACATTCAATTACTCTTCCTGTGCATCATCCATTCGGCACGATCATGGAAAAATCTGGAGTGGAAACAAGGTCTTCAGAGCAGACAATGCTACCTGACGAAGCGCATGTCTTGCCGGTTATGGATAGCTCCTCAGAAGAGGATTCAGAGACAGATGACCAGTCCTATTCCCCCCCCCCCCCCCGTGGTGCATGCTCTAACTTGGCAGGGTTATGTTGCTCATATCGTGCATATGGTATCTTGCATTGCTATGTCATTTGCTTAGTTTAGACATGCTTTGTGTGAATGCCACCTGTTTAGTGTCTAATTACCATATATGTGAATTATGCCATGCCATCTTGTTGCAAGACATTATATATGTGAATTATGCAATGCTATCTTGTTGCAAGGCATTATATATGTGAACTATGCAATGCCATGCTGTTTAGCCACGCGTCATATATGTGAATTATATCATGCCATCCTTTTTTTATATTTATCATTGCATTTGTCGACGATGTTTGTATATTCAACTGCTCTTCCTGTGCATCAACCATTTGATTGGTGATGGAGAAATCTGGAGTGAAAACAAGGTCTTCAGAGCAGACAATGCTACTTGCTGAAGCAGATATCTTGCTGGTTACAGATAGCTCTTCAGAGGAGGATTCAGAGGCAGATGACCAGTCCTATTATCCTCCTGAGATGTATGCTCAAACTTGGCAGGGTTATATTACTCATATCATGCATATGTTGTATTGCAATGCTTAGTTTTTACATCATATAGACAATATTGAATGACATCTCCTTAGTTGACACATCATATATGCGATTTCCCTCTGCTCACTTGCTTAGTATATAAATCATATATTTGAATTATATCATGCCATGATGTTTACATAGACAACATGTATCTGAATTATGGCATGCCAACCCATTTTCTAAAGACATAATATAGTTATATCATCTCATCCTGTTTACATAGTCATCATATTCTGAATTATGTCATTCTATCTGTGAATTATATCATGCCATCATGTTTCCATCGGCGGCATGTTTGTGATTTTTGGCATGCCAACCACTTTAATAGACACATCGTATAGTTATATAATGCATCCTGTTTAGATACTCATCATATTTTCAAGTATGTCATTCTATCCTGTTTAGTTAGCCATCATACATGTGAAATTTTGTCATGCTATCCTGTTTAATTAGCCATCATATATGTGAAATTATGTCCTGCTATTTTGTTTGGTTAGACAACATAAATGTGAATTATTTAATGCCCTGTTTTCTTCCCTACTATCCATTGCACCTGTCTATCTTACAATGTCTGTACGTTCAATTAATTTTCTTGTTTATCAGCCATTTCAATTGGAGGGGGTGATGGCAGTATTTGTGGGAGTAAAAACACGGTCTTCAGAAAAGATCGTGCTACCTGTCGATGCAGATAGAACCACGGTTGTACTTGCCCAAGAACCAACCCCACCACACATAACCCAGACTCACGCAGATTGTACCCCTACCCAGTTGGACAGAGAACCAGCTACACCCCTTCTAACCCAACCCCAGCAGATAGTAACCCAGTTCTAGTTGACACAGCACCGTCTCCACCACAGAGCACCAAACACGAGCAGTAAGGTAACTGCAGTGCCCAAAGCACGAGGACCACCACTCCGAACCCCAAGTCAACGCTTAAAGCAGAAGAAGAATTGTTCTTAGGTCAGGTTCCTTGCTATGGTTCATAATACTTTGCTCTTGCATCACTGTATTTACTCATACGAACTAATTTCAAATTTGAAGGATGCAATTGAAACTCCAATAGCGCAACATGTATGTTTTAAACCTGTTTCTTTAATGTGTTTGCTGTTGTAACTTGCTCTATGGTGATTTCAGTTTCAATTGAATAAACAGTTATGTTCTCATGCCATGCACATTACAAGTGTTGTTATTGTTGTGTAGTTTCCCACACTTATATTCTGTCTATGCTGCTTTGTCTGAAATAGATATGATTCGACTTGTCTCTATCTTGATTTGGCAACATAAACTAGAATGATATAGACCATAGAGTGACCATACTACATAGATATATGTTTGTTTCATGATGTTATCCTGTCCACCTTACTACTGAACTGGTTTACCAAAATGAGTTTCATATACAACATGCTAAACCTGTGATGTGTTTGTTTGTTTCTATTTTAGAACGCGGATAAAATATTGGAGAAGAGTACCCCGTTATGCAATGGTAAAGGAAATAATGCAGATAAGGTTCAAGATAGTGAGACACCCCTGTTGGTCCCCAAGAAAGCTGATAAAAACTATATTGAAGACACTGAGACAACCCCAAAGTCCTGTCTTGATGTAGTGTTCGAGTTATTGGCTACTACTGTTGGCACCAGCTCTTCGAACTTGCAGCCTGAAACAGTTCGGCTTCTTGAGTCTCAACAAGACATCGATCAGATGTTATGCAACAAGAAGCCGAAGGACTGAGGAAGTCCCTGCAGAATTCAGATGCATACTTTCTGGTGCAACAGCAAGTGCTGGAGGATTTAAGCGCCAAACAAGAGAAAGTTAATAAGCTTGCTATGAATCTTGCTAGCATTATGGGTACCCAGGATATTGTTTCTTGAGCTCTTCTGAAGTGGTTTCAGTTCGGGACTTGTTTTGTTGCGGCGTTTATTTGCACTGGTCGCCAACTTTGACAACTAGTGTATATGATATGCTGCTTTGTTCCCTATATTTGCACTGGTGGCGAACTTTGATGCCCAGTGGATGTAATGTGTGTAATAGCCGTGATAGCCTAGCGTAAGTTGCTTGCTTATTTATTTCCTTGTTGTCTTGTTTATTTGTTTTCTTGTAGTTAGTGCAGTTCTTTTTCCACGGGTTGCTAGTGGCCGCAATAACCTATTTTTTAAAACTAGGCCACAAAGGTCCGTAGAAACAATGGTCCTTCTATGGGCCGTAGCATCAATGGGCCTTCTACAGGTCGTATGATCGATAGGCGAAACATGGGCCAATAACAGACCGCATTATGGGCCGTAAACTGTCTAGATTTAGGATCATTCGTTCATGGGCCGACAATAACGGGTCGTCGTTAATCGGCCGTATTTGATGACGCTATTAAAATGGCCCAACGGATTAACGGGCCACAGATGGGCCGATTGTAACCATAGGCTGAATTTGGCCCACAAGCAGAAAAGGCCAGTAACGGGCCGTAAGTAACCGAATGCTGGAAACGAGCCCAAGAATAAATGGGCCCTGAGAAGGACAAAGATAACACGGGTTGGAAACGGCCCAATGGAATAATGGGCCGTTAATGGGTATAAAGTGGTACACTGTTCATTGCGGGCCAGATTCACCACGGGCCGTTAATGGGCCAAGAGTTACAAATGGCCTCGTATGGGCCAAAAGACATCATGGGCCATACATGGGCCGGAAGTTACAACGGGCTGGAATTATATTGGACGGCCCAGATGAAGCTACTGGGCTTAATTCTGATAGGCCGTAATGGGCCGTGACTTAGCGGGCCGTAAATGGGCTATATACGAACAGGCCGTTAACAAGCTTTTCGTGGGCCGGCCCGTTCCCTTTTTCCCAAGTCAAACGGTCTGGCCTTTTCACCGGAATGGGCCTCTGTTGGGCCGTGCCACGTGTTAACGTATCATACGCGCCTCCTGTCCAATGAATGGATGACATCTGTCCCAACGGTGAGCCAACACGTGTTTCCTCCGGCCAATGAGAAATTAACACATGGAAAATCCTCATTGGTCTGGGCTGTTAACGGGTTATCGGACCCAAAACCGGACCCGATAGCTTTACGGCGACCCGTTACGGTGGATGCCACGTGTCGGTCACCCTTGACGAAAGCACTTCCATGACGCGCCATTTATCATCATGGAAGTGGACACTTCCGTGATGATAATTTTGGTAATGTCATGGAACACTTCTTCGACAGCACAGGTATGACTATCTTGATTCTGTCATAAAATCGTCATGGATGTACAAGCATCACAAAAAATGTGACCTACTGTGACAAACACGTATCATCACAGAAGTGTATTTTTTTGTAGTGATGGTGAACTGCTGAGATGAGTCGCCGGGGACAAAGTCAATCTGCTTAGTATCATCAGCCGACTTAAACTTCAACAAAGGGTCTTGCTCAGTGGTCGACTGCTTCAAGGGGGACATATCAGCCGGGTCAACATTATCTTTATAAAATTTGAACTTCTTTGTGGCGTAAGCCAACTCAGCATATGCAACATCTCCTTCCTCGCATTCCAATGCAATTCTTTAATCACCATGGACTGTAATCGTGCCCTTACGCCCTGGAATTTTAAGCTATAAGTAAACATAACAGGGCCGCGCCATAAACTTGGCGTAAGCCAGCCGCCCGAACAAGGCATGATAAGGGCTCTTGATTTTAACCACTTCAAACCACAATGTCTCTGCTCTGTAGTCATAGTCATCGCCAAAAGCCACTTCCAAGGCAATCTTCCCTACTGGGTATGCCAACTTACCAGGGACCACACCATGAAAAACTGTAGAGGATGGCTTAAGCTCTTTATCAGTTAAATTCATCCTGCGGAAAGTATCATAATAAAGGATATTGATACTACTGTTGGAAATATGCCCTAGAGGCAATAATAAAATGGTTATTATTATATTTCCTTGTTCATGATAATTGTCTATTGTTCATGCTATAATTGTGTTATCCGGATATCGTAATACATGTGTGAATACATAGACCACAACATGTCCCTAGTGAGCCTCTAGTTGACTAGCTCGTTGATCAACAGATAGTCATGGTTTCCTGACTATGGACATTGGATGTCCTTGATAACGGGATCACATCATTAGGAGAATGATGTGATGGACAAGACCCAATCCTAAGCATAGCACAAAGATCGTGTAGTTCGTTTGCTAGATCTTTTCCAATGTCAAGTATCATTTCCTTAGACCATGAGATCGTGTAACTCCCGGATGCCGTAGGAGTGCTTTGGGTGTACCAAACGTCACAACGTAACTGGGTGACTATAAAGGTACACTACAGGTATCTCTGAAAGTGTCTGTTGGGTTGACACGGATCGAGACTGGGATTTGTCACTCCGTATGACGGAGAGGTATCTCTGGGCCCACTCGGTAATGCATCATCATAATGAGCTCAAAGTGAACAAGTGGTTGGTCACGGGATCATGCATTACGGTACGAGTAAAGTGACTTGCCGGTAACGAGATTGAACAAGGTATTGGGATACCGACGATCGAATCTCGGGCAAGTAACGTACCGATTGACAAAGGGAATTGTATACGGGATTGATTGAATCCTCGACATCGTGGTTCATCCGATGAGATCATCATGGAACATGTGGGAGCCAACATGGGTATCCAGATCCCCCTGTTGGTTATTGACCGGAGAGTCGTCTTGGTCATGTCTGCGTGTCTCCCGAACCCGTAGGGTCTACACACTTAAGGTTCGGTGACGCTAGGGTTGTAGAGATATTAGTATGCGGTAACCCGAAAGTTTTTCGGAGTCCCGGATGAGATCCGGACATCACGAGGAGTTCCGGAATGGTCCGGAGGTGAAGAATTATATATAGGAAGTCCAGTTTCGGCCACCGGGAAAGTTTCAGGGGTTACCGGTATTGTACCGGGACCACCGGAAGGGTCCCGGGGGTCCACCGGGTGGGGCCACCTATCCCGGAGGGCCCCATGGGCTGAAGTGGGGAGGGGAACCAGCCCCTGGTGGGCTGGTGCGCCCCCCTTGGGCCTCCCCCTGCGCCTAGGGTTGGAAACCCTGGGGGTGGGGGCGCCCCACCTGACTTGGGGGGCAATTCCCCCCCCCCTTGGCCGCCCCCCCATGAGATGGGATCCCCAGGGCCGGCGCCCCCCCCAGGGGCCCTATATATATAGGGGGGAGGAGGGCAGCCGCACCACAGCCCCTGGCGCCTCCCTCTCCCTCCCGTGACACCTTTCCCTCTCGCTGTGCTTGGCGAAGCCCTGCCGAGATCCCCGCTACTTCCACCACCACGCCGTCGTGCTGCTGGATCTCCATCAACCTCTCCTTCCCCCTTGCTGGATCAAGAAGGAGGAGACGTTGCTGCTCCGTACGTGTGTTGAACGCGGAGGTGCCGTCCGTTCGGCGCTCGGTCATCGGTGATTTGGATCGCCATGAGTACGACTCCATCAACCCCGTTCACTTGAACGCTTCCGCTCGCGATCTACAAGGGTATGTAGATGCACTCCTCTCTCTCGTTGCTAGTAAACTCCATAGATGGATCTTGGTGATGCGTAGAAAATTTTAAATTTCTACAACGATCCCCAACAGTGGCATCATGAGCCAGGCCTATGCGTAGTTTCTATGCACGAGTAGAACACAAACTTGTTGTGGGCGTAGATGTTGTCAATTTTCTTGCCACTACTAGTCTTATCTTGTTTCGGCGGCATTGTGGGATGAAGCGGCCCGGACCGACCTTACACGTACGCTTACGTGAGACAGGTTCCACCGACTGGCATACACTAGTTGCATAAGGTGGCTAGCGGGTGTCTGTCTCTCCCACTTTATTCGGAACGGATTTGATGAAAAGGGTCCTTATGAAGGGTAAATAGAAATTGGCATATCACGTTGTGGTTTTACGTAGGTAAGAAACATTCTTGCTGGAAACCTATAGAAGCCACGTAAAAACATGCAACAACAATTAGAGGACGTCTAACTTGTTTTTGCAGCATATGCCTTGTGATGTGATATGGCCAAAAGGATGTGATGAATGAGATATATGTGATGTATGAGATTAATCATGTTCTTGTAATAGGAATCATGACTTGCATGTCGATGAGTATGACAACCGGCAGGAGCCATAGGAGTTGTCTTTATTTTTTGTATGACCTGCGTGTCATTGAATAACGCCATGTAAATTACTTTACTTTGTTGCTAAACACGTTAGCCATAGAAGTAGAAGTAATCGTTGGCGTGACAACTTCATGAAGACACGATGATGGAGATCATGGTGTCATCATGCCGGTGACGAAGATGATCATGGCGCCCCGAAGATGGAGATCAAAGGAGCAAAATGATATTGGCCATATCATGTCACTATTTGATTGCATGTGATGTTTATCATGTTTTACATCTTATTTGCTTAGAACGACGGTAGCTTAAATAAGATGATCCCTAGCAATAATTTCAAGAAAGTGTTCCCCCTAACTGTGCACCGTTGCGAAGGTTCGTTGTTTCGAAGCACCACATGATGATCGGGTGTGATAGATTCTAACGTTCGCATACAACGGGTGTTGACGAGCCTAGCATGTACAGACATGGCCTCGGAACACACGCAATACACTTAGGTTGACTTGACGAGCCTAGCATGTACAGACATGGCCTCGGAACACGGAAGACCGAAAGGTCGAGCATGAATCGTATAGAAGATACGATCAACATGGAGATGTTCACCGATGTTGACTAGTCCGTCTCACGTGACGATCGGACACGGCCTAGTTGACTCGGCTCATGTTTCACTTAGATGACTAGAGGGATGTCTATCTGAGTGGGAGTTCATTGAATAATTTGATTAGATGAACTTAATTATCATGAACTTAGTCTAAAATCTTTACAATATGTCTTGTAGATCAAATAGCCCACGTTGCCCTCAACTTCAACGCGTTCCTAGAGAAAACCAAGCTGAAAGATGATGGCAGCAACTATACGGACTGGGTCCAGAACCTGAGGATCATCCTCATAGCTGCCAAGAAAGATTATGTCCTAGAAGCACCGCTAGGTGAAGCACCCATCCCAGAGAACCAAGACGTTATGAATGCTTGGCAGTCACGTGCTGATGATTACTCCCTCGTTCAGTGCGGCATGCTTTACAGCTTAGAACCGGGGCTCCAAAAGCGTTTTGAGAAACACGGAGCATATGAGATGTTCGAAGAGCTGAAAATGGTTTTCCAAGCTCATGCCCGAGTCGAGAGATATGAAGTCTCCGACAAGTTCTTAAGTTGTAAAATGGAGGAAAATAGTTCTGTCAGTGAGCACATACTCAAACTGTCTGGGTTACACAACCGCTTGTCTCAGCTGGGAGTTAATCTCCCAGATGACGCGGTGATTGACAGAATCCTTCAGTCGCTTCCACCGAGCTACAAGAGCTTTGTGATGAACTTCAATATGCGAGGGATGGAAAAGACCATTCCTGAGGTATATTCAATGCTGAAATCAGCGGAGGTGGAGATCAAAAAGGAACATCAAGTGTTGATGGTGAATAAAACCACTAAGTTCAAGAAAGGCAAGGGTAAGAAGAACTTCAAGAAAGACGGCCAGGGAATTGCCGCGCCCGGTAAGCCAGTTGCCGGGAAGAAGCCAAAGAATGGACCCAAGCCTGAGACTAAGTGCTTTTATTGCAAGGGAAGTGGTCACTGGAAGCGGAACTGCCCCAAATACTTCGCGGACAAGAAGGCCGGCAACACCAAATGTATATGGGATATACATGTAATTGATGTGTACCTTACCAGTACTCGTAGTAGCTCCTGGGTATTTGATACCGGTGCGGTTGCTCATATTTGTAACTCAAAACAGGAGCTACGGAATAAACGGAGACTGGCGAAGGACGAGGTGACGATGCGCGTCGGGAATGGTTCCAAGGTCGATGTGATCGCCGTCGGCACGCTACCTCTGCATTTACCTATGGGATTAGTTTTAAACCTCAATAATTGTTATTTAGTGCCAGCTTTGAGCATGAACATTGTATCAGGATCTCGTTTAATGCGAGATGGCTACTCATTTAAATCCGAGAATAATGGTTGTTCTATTTATATGAGAGATATGTTTTATGGTCATGCCCCGCTGGTCAATGGTTTATTCTTAATGAATCTCGAACGTGATGTTACACATATTCATAGTGTGAATACCAAAAGATGTAAAGTTGATAACGATAGTCCCACATACTTGTGGCACTGCTGCCTTGGTCACATTGGTGTCAAGCGCATGAAGAAGCTCCATGCAGATGGACTTTTGGAGTCTCTTGATTACGAATCATTTGACACGTGCGAACCATGCCTCATGGGTAAGATGACCAAGACTCCGTTCTCCGGAACAATGGAGCGAGCAACCAACTTATTGGAAATCATACATACTGATGTGTGCGGTCCAATGAGTGTTGAGGCTCGCGGTGGCTATCTTTATGTTCTCACTCTCACTGATGGCTTGAGTAGAAATGGGTATGTCTACCTAATGAAACACAAGTCTGAAACCTTTGAAAAGTTCAAGGAATTTCAAAGTGAGGTTGAGAATCAACGTGACAGGAAAATAAAGTTCTTACGATCAGATCGTGGAGGAGAATATTTGAGTCACGAATTTGGCACACACTTAAGGACATGTGGAATAGTTTCACAACTCACGCCGCCTGGAACACCTCAGCGAAATGGTGTGTCCGAACGTCGTAATCGCACTCTATTGGATATGGTGCGATCTATGATGTCTCTTACCGATCTACCGCTCTCATTTTGGGGCTATGCTTTAGAGACTGCCGCATTCACTTTAAATAGGGCTCCGTCAAAATCCGTTGAGATGACACCGTATGAATTATGGATTGGGAAGAAACCTAAGCTGTCGTTTCTAAAAGTTTGGGGATGCGATGCTTATGTCAAGAAACTCCAACCTGAAAAGCTCGAACCCAAGTCGGAAAAATGCGTCTTCATAGGATACCCTAAGGAAACCATTGGGTATACCTTCTACCTCAGATCCGAAGGCAAAATCTTTGTTGCCAAGAACAGGTCCTTTCTAGAGAAAGAGTTTCTCTCGAAAGAAGTGAGTGGGAGGAAAGTGGAACTTGATGAGGTGATAGTCACCACTTCCGAACCGGAAAGTAGCGCAGCGCGGGAAGATGTTCCTGTGGTGCCTACACCGACTGGGGAGGAAGTTAATGATGATGATCATGAAGCTTGGGATCAAGTTACTGCTGAACTTCGTAGGTCCACAAGGACACGTTCCGCAGCAGAGTGGTACGGCAACCCTGTCCTGGAAATCATGTTGTTAGACAACAGTGAACCTTTGAACTATGAAGAAGCGATGGCGGGCCCGGATTCCAACAAATGGCTTGGAGCCATGCAAATCCGAGATAGGATCCATGTATGAAAACGAAGTATGGACTTTGACTGACTTGCCCGATGATCGGCGAGCCATAGAAAATAAATGGATCTTTAAGAAGAAGACAGACGCGGATGGTAACGTGACCATCTATAAGGCTCGCCTTGTCGCTAAGGGTTATCGACAAGTTCAAGGGGTTGACTACGATGAGACTTTCTCACCCGTAGCGAAGCTGAAGTCCGTCCGAATCATGTTAGCAATTGCCGCATTCTATGATTATGAGATATGGCAAATGGACGTCAAAACGGCATTCCTTAACGGCTTTCTTAAGGAAGAATTGTATATGATGCAGCCGGAAGGTTTTGTCGATCCTAAGAATGCTAACAAGGTATGCAAGCTCCAGCGCTCCATCTATGGGCTGGTGCAAGCATCTCGGAGTTGGAACATTCGATTTGATGAGATGATCAAAGCGTTTGGGTTTACACAGACTTATGGAGAAGCCTGTGTTTACAAGAAAGTGAGTGGGAGCTCTGTAGCATTTCTCTTATTATATGTGGATGACATACTATTGATGGGAAATGATATAGAATTCTTGGAAAGTATAAAGGCCTATTTGAATAAGTGTTTTTCAATGAAGGACCTTGGAGAAGCTGCTTATATATTAGGCATCAAGATCTATAGAGATAGATCAAGACGCCTCATTGGTCTTTCACAGAGTACGTACCTTGACAAGATATTGAAGAAGTTCAATATGGATCAGTCCAAGAAGGGGTTCTTGCCTGTATTGCAAGGTGTGCAATTGAGCACGGCTCAATGCCCGACCACGGCAGAAGATAGAGAAAAGATGAGTGTCATCCCCTATGCCTCGGCCATAGGGTCTATTATGTATGCCATGCTGTGTACCAGACCTGATGTAAACCTTGCCGTAAGTTTGGTAGGAAGGTACCAAAGTAATCCCGGCATGGAACACTGGACAGCGGTCAAGAATATCCTGAAGTACCTGAAAAGGACTAAGGATATGTTTCTCGTATATGGAGGTGACGAAGAGCTCGTCGTAAAGGGTTACGTCGACGCTAGCTTCGACACAGATCTGGATGACTCTAAGTCACAAACCGGATACGTGTATATTTTGAATGGAGGGGCAGTAAGCTGGTGCAGTTGCAAGCAAAGCGTCGTGGCGGGATCTACATGTGAAGCGGAGTACATGGCGGCCTCAGAGGCAGCGCAAGAAGCAATCTGGATGAAGGAGTTCATTACTGACCTAGGGGTGATTCCCAATGCGTCGGGCCCGATGACTCTCTTCTGTGACAACACTGGAGCTATTGCCCTTGCCAAGGAGCCCAGGTTTCACAGGAAGACCAGGCATATCAAGCGTCGCTTCAACTCCATTCGTGAAAGTGTTCAAAATGGAGACATAGATATTTGTAAAGTACATACAGACCTGAATGTAGCAGATCCGTTGACTAAACCTCTCCCTAGAGCAAAACATGATCAACACCAAAACTCTATGGGTGTTCGATTCATCACAATGTAACTAGATTATTGACTCTAGTACAAGTGGGAGACTGTTGGAAATATGCCCTAGAGGCAATAATAAAATGGTTATTATTATATTTCCTTGTTCATGATAATTGTCTATTGTTCATGCTATAATTGTGTTATCCGGAAATCGTAATACATGTGTGAATACATAGACCACAACATGTCCCTAGTGAGCCTCTAGTTGACTAGCTCGTTGATCAACAGATAGTCATGGTTTCCTGACTAGGGACATTGGATGTCATTGATAACGGGATCACATCATTAGGAGAATGATGTGATGGACAAGACCCAATCCTAAGCATAGCACAAAGATCGTGTAGTTCGTTTGCTAGAGCTTTTCCAATGTCAAGTATCATTTCCTTAGACCATGAGATCGTGTAACTCTCGGATGCCGTAGGAGTGCTTTGGGTGTACCAAACGTCACAACGTAACTGGGTGACTATAAAGGTACACTACAGGTATCTCTGAAAGTGTCTGTTGGGTTGACACGGATCGAGACTGGGATTTGTCACTCCGTATGATGGAGAGGTATCTCTGGGCCCACTCGGTAATGCATCATCATAATGAGCTCAAAGTGAACAAGTGGTTGGTCACGGGATCATGCATTACGGTACGAGTAAAGTGACTTGCCGGTAACGAGATTGAACGAGGTATTGGGATACCGACGATCGAATCTCGGGCAAGTAACGTACCGATTGACAAAGGGAATTGTATACGGGGTTGATTGAATTCTCGACATCGTGGTTCATCCGATGAGATCATCGTGGAACATGTGGGAGCCAACATGGGTATCCAGATCCCGCTGTTGGTTATTGACCGGAGAGTCGTCTCGGCCATGTCTGCGTGTCTCCCGAACCCGTAGGGTCTACACACTTAAGGTTCGGTGACGCTAGGGTTGTAGAGATATTAGTATGCGGTAACCCGAAAGTTTTTTGGAGTCCCGGATGAGATCCCGGACATCACGAGGAGTTTCCGGAATGGTCCGAAGGTGAAGAATTATATATAGGAAGTCCAGTTTCGGCCACCGGGAAAGTTTCGGGGGTTACCGGTATTGTACCGGGACCACCGGAAGGGTCCCGGGGGTCCACCGGGTGGGGCCACCTATCCCGGAGGGCCCCATGGGCTGAAGTGGGAGGGGAACCAGCCTCTGGTGGGCTGGTGCGCCCCCCTTGGGCCTCCCCCTGCGCCTAGGGTTGGAAACCCTGGGGGTGGGGGGCGCCCCACCTGACTTGGGGGGCAAGTTCCCCCCCTTGGCTGCCGCCCCCCCATGTAGATGGGATCCCCAGGGCCGGCGCCCCCGCCAGGGGGCCTATATATATAGGGGGAGGGCAGCCGCACCACAGCCCCTGGTGCCTCCCTCTCCCTCCCGTGACACCTTTCCCTCTCGCTGTGCTTGGCGAAGCCCTGCCGAGATCCCCGCTACTTCCACCACCACGCCGTCGTGCTGCTGGATCTCCATCAACCTCTCCTTCCCCCTTGCTGGATCAAGAAGGAGGAGACGTCGCTGCTCCATACGTGTGTTCGGAGGTGCCGTCCGTTCGGCGCTCGGTCATCGGTGATTTGGATCACGACGAGTACGACTCCATCAACCCCGTTCACTTGAACGCTTCCGCTCGCGATCTACAAGGGTATGTAGATGCACTCCTCTCTCTCGTTGCTAGTAAACTCCATAGATGGATCTTGGTGATGCGTAGAAAATTTTAAATTTCTGCAACGATCCCCAACAACTACTGCCGCCGTCCATGAGCACTTTAGTGAATTTATAACCCCCATCCTGAGGGGCTACCACCAACGCTAGATGACCCGGATTCTCAATCCGGGGCGGGTGATCCTTGATACGTCTCCAACGTATCTATAGTTTTTGATTGTTCCATGCTATATTATATTCTGTTTTGGACATTATTGGGCTTTATTATTCACTTTTATATTACTTTTGGGACTAACCTATTAACTGGAGGCCCAGCCCAGAATTGCTGTTTTTTGCCTATTTCAGAGATCCGCAGAAAAAGAATATCAAACGGAGTCCAAACGGAATGAAACCTTCGGGAACGTGATTTTCGGAACGAACATGATCCAGAGGACTTGGACCCTACGTCAAGAAAGCCACCAGGAAGCCACAAGGAACGGGGGCGCGCCTACCCCCCAGGTGCGCCCTCCACCCTCGTGGGCCCCATGTTGCTCCACCGACGTACTCCTTCCTCCTATATATACCTACGTACCCCCAAACGATCAGAGACGGAGCCAAAAACCTAATTCCACCGCCGCAACCTTCTGTACCCGTGAGATCCCATCTTGGGGCCTGTTCCGGAGCTCCGTCGGAGGGGGCATCGATCACAGAGGGCTTCTACATCAACACCATAGCCTCTCTGATGAAGTGTGAGTAGTTTACCTCAGACCTTCGGGTCCATAGTTATTAGCTAGATGGCTTATTCTCTCTTTTTGGATCTCAATACAATGTTCTCCCCCTCTCTTGCGGAGATCTATTCGATGTAATCTTCTTTTGCGGTCTATTTGTTGAGACCGATGAATTGTGGGTTTATGATCAAGTTTATCTAAGAACAATATTTGATCTTCTGAATTCTTTTATGTATGATTGGTTATCTTTGCAAGTCTCTTCGAATTATCAGTTTGGTTTGGCCTACTAGATTGATCTTTCTTGCAATGGGAGAAGTGCTTAGCTTTGGGTTCAATCTTGCGGTGTCCTTTCCAAGTGACAGTTGGGGCAGCAAGGCACGTATTGTATTTTGCCATCGAGGATAACAAGATGGGGTTTTTATCATATTGCATGAATTTATCCCTCTACATCATGTCATCTTGCTTAAAGCATTACTCTGTTCTTATGAACTTAATACTCTAGATCTATGCTGGATAGCGGTCGATGTGTGGAGTAATAGTAGTAGATGCAGGCAGGAGTCGGTCTACTTGTTTTGGACGTGATGCCTATATACATGATCATACCTAGATATTCTCATAACTATGCTCAATTCTGTCAATTGCTCAACAGTAATTTGTTCACCCACCGTAAAATACTTATGCTCTTGAGAGAAGCCACTAGTGAAACCTATGGCCCCCGGGTCTATTTTCCATCATATTAATCTTCCAACACTTAGCTATTTCCATTGCTTTTTATTTTGCTTTTACTTTACTTTGCATCTTTATCATAAAAATACCAAAAATATTATCTTATCATATCTATCAGATCTCACTCTCGTAAGTGACCGTGTAGGGATTGACAACCCCTTATCGCGTTGGTTGCAAGGATTTATTTGTTTGTGTAGGTGCGAGGGACTCGCGCGTAGCCTCCTACTGGATTGATACCTTGGTTCTCAAAAACTTAGGGAAATACTTACGCTACTTTGCTGCATCACCCTTTCCTCTTCAAGGGAGAACCAACGCAGTGCTCAAGAGGTAGCAAGAAGGATTTCTAGCGCCGTTGCCGGGGAGGTTTACGCAAAAGTCAACATACCAAGTACCCATCACAAACCCTTATCTCCCGCATTACATTATTTGCCATTTGCCTCTCGTTTTCCTCTCCCCCACTTCACCCTTGCCGTTTTATTCGCCCTCTCTTTTCCGTTCGTCTTTTCGTTTGCCTTGATGTCTGACTTGGCTCGTTTGCTCGTTTGGTTGAAATAGTTGAGTATTTATTCCTAAACACAGAAGCTAATATCTATGGATCCTCATCCGCTTGCCAATCTTTTTAAGAGATCCAATTATGATGAACTAGTTTCTAGTGATTTGGGTGCACTGATTATCTTTATGAGGTTTTGCTTGAAATTCGTGAATCTGAAAATTGTGATGAAGAAATTTATGAAGAGATTCACGATAGCTCCTTGAATAAAAAGCATGATTGCAATGATTTTACTATACATTCTCTTGATGTAAATTATGCTAATAATATGCAAAACCCTAAGCTTGGGGATGCTAGTTTTGCTATGTCCACTACCTGTTGCAATAATCATGATTGGGGAGATTCTTCTTATGATCTTGAAAATTTATTTAAGCCCCATGATGAATATAAGATTGATAATAGTGTTTGCAATAATATTGAAAGTGGGTTTGGAAGAGTGTCAACTTTAGATCCCACATATTTGGATAATATTCAATCTTATGAAACTTTTGATAAAAGTGGGCTTGGAGAAATCATGACTTTAGTTAATGATAATCCCACTATTTTGGAAGAGTGTCAACTTCGCATGCATGTGGATCGTGTTGAGAATATGTTATGCGATAGCTATATTGTTGAATTTTCTTATGATCCTGCATGTAATTATTATGAGAGAGGAAAATATGTTACCAAATTACCTCTCGTTATGTTGAGATTGCTATTGTTCCTTTCCGCTCCCTTGCATATGCTAGTTTTTGCTTGCTATGATAATTTGTTTTTCTATAAGATGCCTATGCATAGGAAGTATGTTAGACTTAGATGTGTTTGTCACGTGTTTTATGATGCTCTCTTTGTGCTTCAATTCTTGTCTTTCATGTGAGCTTCATTAAAATTATCAATGCCTAGCTAAAAGGCTTTAAAGAAAAGCGCTTGTTGGGAGACAACCCAATATTTTTCCTTGCTGTTATTCAATAAATCTTTGTTCTAGCCTCTGGTTGGATGTGTTTTTATGTTTTAATTAGTGTTTGTGCCAAGTTACACCTATAGGATCTTCTTGGATGATAGTTATTTGATCTTGCAGAAAATTCCAGAAACTTTCTGTTCACGAAAATAATTGTTAAAAATCACCAGAACATGATAAAATATTGATTACAATTGCTGCTGATCAATAAACAAATTGTCTAGGTCGTCCTGTTTTGGCTCATTTTTTGGAGTCCAGAAGTTTGCGTTAGTTACAGATTACTACAGACTGTTCTGTTTTTGACAGATTCTGTTTTTCGTGTGTTGTTTTCTTATTTTGATGAATCTATGGCTAGTAAAATAGTTTATAAACCATAGAGAAGTTGGAATACATTAGGTTTAACACCAATATAAATAAAGAAGGAGTTCATTACAGTACCTTGAAGTGGTCTTTTGTTTTCTTTCGCTAACAGAGCTCACGAGATTTTCTGCTAAGTTTTGTGTTGTGAAGTTTTCAAGTTTTGGGTGAAAGATTTGATGGATTATGGAGCAAGGAGTGGCAAGAGCCTAAGATTGGGGATGCCCATGGCACCCCCAAGATAATCTAAGGACACCTAAAAGTCAAAGCTTGGGGATGCCCCGGAAGGCATCCCCTCTTTCGTCTACTTCCATCGGTAACTTTACTTGGAGCTATATTTTTATTCACCACATGATATGTGTTTTGCTTGGAGCGTCTTGTATGATTTGTGTCTTTGCTTTTTAGTTTACCACAATCATCCTTGCTGTACACACCTTCTGAGAGAGACACACATGATTCGGAAATTATTAGAATACTCTATGTGCTTCACTTATATCTTTTCAGTTATATAGTTTTTGCTCTAGTACTTCACTTATATCTTTTAGAGCACGGTGGTGGATTTGTTTTATAGAAACTATTGATCTCTCATGCTTCACGTAGATTATTTTGAGAGTCTTAAATAGCATGGTAATTTGCTTAAATAATCCTAATATGCTACGTATTCAAGATTAGTAAAAACTTTCTTATGAGTGTGTTGAATACTAAGAGATGTTTGATGCTTGATGATTGTTTTGAGACATGGAGGTAGTGATATTAAAGTTGTGCTAGTTGAGTAGTTGTGAATTTGAGAAATACTTGTGTTGAAGTTTGCAAGTCCCGTAGCATGCACGTATGGTAAACGTTATGTAACAAATTTGAAACATGAGGTGTTCTTTGATTGTCCTCCTTATGAGTGGCGGTCGGGGACGAGCGATGGTCTTTTCCTTCCAATCTATCCCCCTAGGAGCATGCGCGTAGTGCTTGGTTTTTGATGACTTGTAGATTTTTGCAATAAGTATGTGAGTTCTTTATGACTAATGTTGAGTCCATGGATTATACGCACTCTCACCTTTCCATCATTGCTAGCCTCTTCGGTACCGTGCATTGCCCTTTCTCACATTGAGAGTTGGTGCAAACTTCGCCGGTGCATCCAAACCCCGTGATATGATACGCTCTTTCACACATAAACCTCCTTATATCTTCCTCAAAACAGCCACCATACCTACCTATTATGGCATTTCCATAGCTATTCCGAGATATATTGCCATGCAACTTTCCACCATTTCGTTTATCATGACACGTTCATCATTGTAATATTGCTTTGCATGATCATGTAGTTGACATAGTATTTGTGGCAAAGCCACCGTTCATAATTCTTTCATACATCTCACTCTTGGTTCATTGCATATCCCGGTACACCACCGGAGGCATTCATATAGAGTCATACTTTGTTCTAGTATCGAGTTGTAATCATTGAGTTGTAAATAAATAGAAGTGTGATGATCATCATTTTCTAGAGCATTGTCCCAAGTGAGGAATAAAAAAAGAAAAAAGAAGAAAGGCCATAAAAAAAGAGAAGGCCCAAAAAATGAGAGAAAAAGAGAGAAGGGACAATGTTACTATCCTTTTACCACACTTGTGCTTCAAAGTAGCACCATAATCTTCATGATAGAGAGTCTCTTGTTTTGTCACTTTCATATAGTAGTGGGAATTTTTCATTATAGAACTTGGCTTGTATATTCCAACAATGGGCCTCCTCAAGTGCCCTAGGTCTTCATGAGCAAGCAAGTTGGATGCACACCCACTTAGTTTCTTTTGTTGAGCTTTCATATATTTATAGCTCTAGTGCATCCGTTGCATGGCAATCCCTACTCCTTGCATTAACATCAATCGGTGGGCATCTCCATAGCCCATTGATTAGCCTCGTTGATGTGAGACTTTCTCCTTTTTTGTCTTCGCCCCCATCATCATATTCTATTCCACCCATAGTGCTATATCCATGGCTCATGCTCATGTATTGCGTGAAGGTTGAAAAAGTTTGAGATTACTAAAGTATGAAACAATTGCTTGGCTTGTCATCGGGGTTGTGCATGATGAGAGCATTCTTGTGTGACGAAAATGGAGCATGACTAAACTATGTGATTTTGTAGGGATGAACTTTCTTTGGCCATGTTATTTTGAGAGGACATAATTGCTTAGTTAGTATGCTTGAAGTATTATTATTTTTATGTCAATATTGAACTTTTATCTTGAATCTTTCGGATCTGAATATTCATACCACAATTAAGAAGAATTACATTGAAATTATTCCTAGTAGCATTCCACATCAAAAATTCTTTTTTTATCATTTACCTACTCGAGGACGAGCAGGGATTAAGCTTGGGGATGCTTGATACGTCTCCAACGTATCTATAATTTTTGATTGTTCCATGCTATATTATATTCTGTTTTGGACATTATTGGGCTTTATTATTCACTTTTATATTATTTTGGGACTAACCTATTAACCGGAGGCCCAGCCCAGAATTGCTATTTTTTGCCTATTTCAGAGTTTCGCAGAAAAAGAATATCAAACGGAGTCCAAACGGAATGAAACCTTCGGGAACGTGATTTTCGAAACGAACATGATCCAGAGGACTTGGACCCTACGTCAAGAAAGCCACCAGGAAGCCACGAGGTAGGGGGCGCGCCTACCCCCCCCCCCCCAGGCGTGCCTCCACTCTCGTGGGCCCCACGTTGCTCCACTGACATACTCCGTCCTCCTATATATACCTACGTACCCCCAAACGATCAGAGATGGAGCCAAAAACCTAATTCCACTACCACAACCTTCTGTACCCGTGAGATCCCATCTTGGGGCCTGTTCCGGAGCTCCGCCGGAGGGGGCATCGGTCATGGAGGGCTTCTACATCAACACCATAGCCTCTCCGATGAAGTGTGAGTAGTTTACCTCAGACCTTCGGGTCCATAGTTATTAGCTAGATAGCTTCTTCTCTCTTTTTGGATCTCAATACAATGTTCTCCCCCTCTCTTGTGGAGATCTATTCGATGTAATCTTCTTTTGCGGTGTGTTTGTTGAGATCGATGAATTGTGGGTTTATGATCAAGTTTATCTATGAACAATATTTGAATCTTCTGAATTCTTTTATGTATGATTGGCTATCTTTGCAAGTCTCTTCGAATTATCAGTTTGGTTTGGCCTACTAGATTGATCTTTCTTGCAATGGGAGAAGTGCTTAGCTTTGGGTTCAATCTTGCGGTGTCCTTTCCCAGTGACAGTTGGGGCAGCAAGCCACATATTGTATTGTTGCCATCGAGGATAACAAGATGGTTTTTTTTATCATATTGCATGAATGTATCCCCCTACATCATGTCATCTTGCTTAAAGCGTTACTCTGTTCTTATGAACTTAATACTCTAGATGCATGCTGGATAGCGGTCGATGTGTGGAGTAATAGTAGTAGATGCAGGCAGGAGTCGGTCTACTTGTTTCGGACGTGATGCCTATATACATGATCATACCTAGATATTCTCATAACTATGCTCAATTCTATCAATTTCTCAACAGTAATTTGTTCACCCACCGTAAAATACTTATGCTCTTGAGAGAAGCCACTAGTGAAACCTATGGCCCCCGGGTCTATTTTCCATCATATTAATCTTCCAACACTTAGCTATTTCCATTGCTTTTACTTTAGTTTGCATCTTTATCATAAAAATACCAAAATATTATCTTATCATATCTATCAGATCTCACTCTCGTAAGTGACCGTGTAGGGATTGACAACCCCTTATCGCGTTGGTTGCGAGGATTTATTTCTTTGTGTAGGTGCGAGGGACTCGCGCGTAGCCTCCTACTGGATTGATACCTTGGTTCTCAAAAACTGAGGGAAATACTTACGCTACTTTGCGGCATCACCCTTTCCTATTTAAGGGAAAACCAACGCAGTGCTCAAGAGGTAGCAATCCTCTCTACTACATGTGATTGGATGCTCTGACCACCGCAGATACTGATGTACCGCCGGCTCAATCATACTTACTGCGCATTTATGAACCTTCTGATCGCACTTGCAGAGACTTGTGGTGAAAACATGATACTGACCACTATTGAGCTATTTTGGATTACTTTGGTATCCGGACTAATGCTGTTGATTACCCTAGCCCAATTGTTGGCTATAACCACCCAGGTTGCCTTACCCCTGATATCCACTGTTTGAGCCACCACCACCAAAACTGGCCCCCTGTAAGCTGGATCCTGACCCACCGGGCGGGCCATTATTGTTGCCATGACTTTGATTGAAGTTAGAATTCTTGTACTCCTTCATAATAAAATAGTCCTTCCAAGCATGAGTTGACGGCTCACCAGGTAGACTATGCTTTGGGCAAGGGTCATTAAGCATTGCCTCAAGGTTAAATTTTGGTCCTCCAAATTATAATGTACCCTTACGACATTGAATTTTATGTTGAGCATTGGTGTTAGCTACAAAATCTCACCTACCATCGGTTTGTTTGTGCTTACCACCATTACCCTGGTTATGACCATTATGCCCTGTCACATTCTACTGCTGACCCTTACCATTACCACTCTTCTTCCCCTTGTTGGATTTTTCATCAGTAGATCCAGGGTCCTTAGTGTTGTCTGAGTCAGCATACTTGATGAGAGCCGCCATGAGCTCTCCCATGTCATTGCAGTGACGCTTAAGCCGCCCCAACTTCTGCTTGAGAGGTGCAAAGTGACAATTGTTCTCCAAAATCAGAACAGCAGAGCCTGCCGCAATGCTATCCGATGAGTGGATAATAGCTGAGACCCGGCGAACCCAATGGTGGGTCGACTCATTCTCTATCTGCACACAGTTGTCCAGATCACTAATCGACAGAGGTTGCTTACATGTTCGTTTAAAATTCTGAATGAAGTGCGCCTTCAACTCAGTCCATGAATTGACGGAATTGGCAGGTAGCCCTTTCAACTAGGTTTGAGCTGGTCCATCCAACATCATGGCGATGTACTTGGCACATATAGCATCATTAACATATAACATCTCCATAGCCAGCTCGTAGCTCTCAATCCAAGCCTCGGGTGGAAGATCAGCTGTGTAATTAGGCATCTTACAAGGGCCCTTAAAATCCCAAGGCAGACGCTGATTGTGTAGAGCCGGCACTAGACATGACATGCCAACTTTCATGGAAGTCCCAGCCTCAACAGACGCCGAAGGGTTTACCGGAAACTGCTGATGAGCCCCTAGTTGAGCCGCCAGTTCCGCCTCACGACGGGCTCTAGCCTGATCCACAAGGGCCTCAACATTGTCTAACATATGGTCATCTCGGGGCGGGTTAGCCACCCGCGGCTGGTCATCATTACGAGGCGGGTTATGACGCCGCTAACTGCTGGAAACCGCAGGCGACTCAATGCGTCGGCTATAGCTTCGACTTGGGCACGTAGTTGAGTGAACACGCTCACAACTGTATGAATAAGCCACCTGCTGTGCCACAGCCGTTTGAAGAAGCTCCACAGCGTTCCGGGTCTCTATCGCAACCGGAGACTCGCATGAGACCGGGATACCCGCTAGCCGTGTAGCCGCTGCTATCATGTTGTCCACCGGATTAGAATAGTGGCCAGAGGGTGTTGGAACCCGCTGAGGTGGTCTAATCCCTATGGGGCGGGTCTAGCACACGAGGCTGAGCCAATGCTCCGGTTCCTGCCGCTTCAGCAGCCCGGGTTAAGCCGGGCGGGTTACTCGTTCCTGCCCCAGGCGTGTTAAAAAGATTCCGTCCCTCAAACTGTGAAGGCAAGCGTCTCTGATGCCTCCTTAGAAGAACATCATTGGATGCGTTCTGGTCCAAACTTAGACGAAAAGCTTCTGCTCTTATTCGCTGTGACTCGGCCTCCAATGAAGCCCGCTCTGTTGCCATCCTGGTGTTCTCCGCATTAAGATCCTCTTGGGCCTTGGTCACCTCGTCTCGCACATTCGCAACCTCTGCATTATGTTGTGCTTGATTCATTGGAGTTACCTCTACAGCTAACAGAGTTGCCAAAGCCTCGAAGAGCTCAGATAAGACTTGAGTCAGCGGCCATACAGAGCCGCTCGCCCCTGCTGTCACAGCAACAGTTGAGCCGGATGTCATAGCCACGGCCGTTGAAGAATTTAGCATCGGGTGCATACCAGCCATAAAAACAGCAGCTCTGCTCGGCGGCTCATAGGGATCCGGAATATTGTCAACATCGGAATAGCCCCCAAGCCCGCCGTCTTAAAGTTGATAGATTGATTCAGTTTCTCCAGTCAAGGACTCATCACCTAAATAGATGGACATCTATCCACCAGATACAGATCCTTCCTCAAGATTCGCCCCATGAACAAAGCCCACAAAGACATGCTTCCGGCTGGGTTGACCCCTGGCGGGTTGTGTTGAGCATATAGCCCCGAGGTATGACCCGTCCAGGAGGGGCCGAGTTATATCGTTGGCAGCTTGTCATGAAAAAGGTCCAAGGAGGCCCAAGAAGAAACACCAAGATGCCGGATCATGGAGGCAGGCTGGATGATGGCCCGAGATCCGGGGCCTGGTGAACTGCCGAAGGAAGACTTGATCCATGAGACATGAGTAGTTAGAAACCGTGACAGTCACCTTGGGTGAGCCGTCCGGAACTCTGTAAGCCGCCAGGTCCCAGCCTGTATATATAAAGGTACGACCCGACAACGGGTTAACTTAAGAAACAACCAATCGAGAACTAGGTCAAGCGTATTCGCTCCCTTGTACTCGAAACTCAAGGAATACAACTAGAAGCAGGAAGTAGGCTTTTACCTCGTTGAGAGGGGCCGAACCTGGGTAAACTCCTTGTGTCCTTTGTCCCGTTCAACCCCTTCAAGCTAACCTAATTGCGATGGCTCCACACCTAAGTCCTTTCACTAGGGCATCTGTCGGGTTAATTCCTCGACAGTTGGCGCCCACCATGGGGCCAGCGCACGGTGGTTTCGAGTTCTTGAAGGGCAGCTTCTTAGGGATCAAGGGATACGTTGTAGGACGGATGACCAAACTTCGCCGCAGCAAGCTCTACATCGACGATGAGGGCTGGGCCCCCAAGGTCGATTCGTCGAGTACGGGTACCAGGTCCCCTTCGGCGGAATTCATGTCTTCATTGGCAAGATTGGAGAGTCGGATCCTCAGCCGGACATCTGCACCGACCCGATCGAGATGGCTCAGCGCGCATGACCTGCCAAGATCCAACACGCCAGGAAGCCTCCTTTCGTCGGGGTGGATCTCGAAGAAAGTTCTATGTCAGGTGAAGAGACATTCATTTACTCAGGTGATGACTCCTCAACCGACAAAACTGAATCGATCAGGGTTGGGGCAGTTCCGATGGCGACAGTATTTCGGATTCTTATGAGCCGCCGAGCAGGGTTGCTATTTTCATGGCAGGTACGCAACAGATGGTGAATTCATCAACCGCTACGGCTATGACCTCCGGTTCAACGGCTGCTACGACGGCCGGGGCGAGCGACCCTATGCGCCCGCCGGCTCAAGTTTTGTCTGAACTCCTGGATACCCTGGCAACTCTCCTAGCTCCGGAGGTAAACCCGGCAAATCAAGCACAACATAAGGTGGAGGTTGCAAAGCTACGAGATGAGGTAGCCCAGGCTAAGGAGGCACTTAACGCTGAGAATGCTAGGATCGTATCAGAGCGAGCTGCGTTGGAAGCTGAGTCGCAACGGATCCAGGCAAAATCTTTTCAGTTTAATCTAGATCAAAACGCCTCAAATGCCGTCACCTGAAGAAGGCACCAGACCCGTCTGCCCCTAGAGTTCGAAGCAAGGAATCTATTCAATACGCCTGGAGCAGGAACGAGTAACCCGCCCGGCGTAACCCGGGTCGCCGAGGCGCCCGTGGCCAGGGCGATGGCTCATCCGTGACGACAGACCTGCCTCATTTGCATTTAACCCCACTGCAACAAATGTTAACACCGTCGGGTCATTTTTTCAACCCCCTGGATAATATGATTGCCACGGCTTCGCGATTGGCGGCTCTTCTCGTTGAAGGCGAGTCTCCTGCCACGGTTGAGGCACGAAAAGCAGTGGAGCTCCTTCAGACAGCGGTAGCTCAGCAGGCGGCTTACTCATACAGTCATGATCGAATTCATTCAACAACTCCCAAAGTCGAAGTTATAGCAGGCGCATTGAGTCGCCAGCGGTTTCTAGCAGCGAGCGGCATCCGAACCAGCCCCATGGGCATGACCTGCCCCATCCCGGTAACGATGCGCGGGCTTTGATGGATCAGGCCAGGGCACGTCAGGAGGAGGAGTTGGCAGCTCAGTTGGCGCCTCATCAATAGCTCCAACGTAATCCCTCAGCATCTGTAGAAGTCAGGATGACTTCTAGGACGGTAGAGGTACCTTGCTTAGATTCGGCTCTCCGCAATGAGCGGCTGCCTAAATATTTCAAGGGTCCTCGAAAGGTCCCCAATTACACCGTAGATCAGCCTCCGGAGGCTTGGATTGAGAGCTACGAGTTGGCTATGGAGATGCTAGATGTCAACGACGCTGTGTGCGCCAAATATTTTACCATGATGTTGGATTGGCCGGCTCGCACCTGGCTAAAGGGATTGCCCCCTAATTCCATAAGCTCATGGACTGAATTGAAGACGCGGTTCATTCAGAATTTCAAGGACACATGTAAGCAACCTCTGTCGATTATCGATCTAGACACTTGTATCCAGTGTGAGGATGAGTCAACCGCCCATTGGGTTCGCCGGGTCTCGGCCATCATCCACTCGTCAGAAAGCATCAATGCTGGATCGGCGGTCCTAATTTTAGAGAAGAATTGCCGGTTTGTTCCCCTGAAATAGAAACTCGGGCGGCTCAAACATCATTGCAATGACATGGGGAAGCTCATGGCAGCTCTCATAAAATAAGCCAACTCTGACAATACTAAGGATCTGGGGTCTGATGAAGAGAAGTCCAACAAAGGGAAGAAAAACGATAATGGGAAAGGACAGCAGTCCAACATGCCGGGTCATAACCAAGGTAATAATGGTAAGCACAAGCACGCCGATGGCAGGTCAGACTTTGTGGCTAATACTAATGCACGAAACAACGATCGTCGTCGTAAGGGAAGGCCACAACCCCAGTTTGGAGGGCTGAAAATTAACTTGGAGGCGATGTTGAACCAACCATGCCCAAAGCATAGTCGTCACGATAAGCCGTCGACTCACCTGTGGAAAGATTGTTATATCATGCGGGAGTATTAGAATTCAGGCTTTCACCTGGACCACGACGACAATAACGGCCCGCATGGCGAGTCAGGATCCAGCTCTTACGGGCCCGGCTTAGAAGGTGGTGGCTCAAATGCAGGGTTTCAAGGCCATGGCAATCAAGGCGGTTTTAATCAGCAGCACAGTCAAGGCAATCAGGCAGTCCGGGTATCAGAGTAATCCAAAGCAGCTAAACAATGGCCAATATCATGTTTTCACCACAAGCATGTGCAAGCGCGATCAAAAGGTTCATAAATGAGTGGTGAGCGCGGTTGAGCCGGTGATCCCTCGATACTTGCGACGGTCAGAGCAGCCAATTGTATGGAGCCGTGAGGATCACCCGCCCCGGATTGACAACCCGGGTGAGCTGGCTTTGGTGGTAGCTCCTCAAGTTGGAGGTTACAAGTTCACCAAAGTTCTTATGGACGGAGGCAGCAATATTAATATCCTTTATTATGATACTTTTCGCTGGATGAATTTAACTGACAAAGATCTTAAGCCGTCCTCTACAGTCTTTCATGGGTGGTGCCTGGTAAGTCGGCTTATCCGGTGGGTAAGATAGCCTTGGAAGTGGCTTTTGGCAATGAACATGATTACAGGGCTGAGACATTGAATTTTGAAGTGGTTACGATCAAGACCCCTATCATGCTATGTTTGGACGACCGGCTTATGCCAAGTGTATGGCGCGGCCTTTTTATGTGTATTTGCAGCTTAAGATGCTAGGTCGAAAAGGAACCATCACGGTTCATGGTGACATGAAGATAGCCTTGGAATGTGAGGAAGGTGATGCTGCTTATGCTGAGTCTTCTTGTGCCACGGAGGAGCTTAAGTTTTACAAAGACAACGTTGACCTGGCTGATATGACTCCATTAAAGAAGCCAACTACAGAGCATGACCCTTTGTTGGAATTTGAATCGGTGGATGATACCAAACAGGTTGATTTTGTCCTTGGTGACTCATCTCAGCTGTTTATTATCAGTGCCAACATGGATCCAAAATAGGAAAGCGCGCTCATCGAGTTCATCTGTGAGAACCGAGACATCTTTGCATGGAAGCCTTCAGACATGCCAGGCCTACCGAGGGAACTCGCTGAGCACACTCTCAATATTGAACCAAAGTTTAAACCGGTCAAGCAATTCCTTCGACATTTTAATGAAGAGAGGCGCAAGGCCATTGGAGAAGAAGTGGCCCGGCTCTTGGCGGCTGGGTTTATTATTGAAGTTTTTCATCCTGAGCGGTTGGCTAACCCGGTGCTGGTACTTAAGAAAACGACACTTGGCGCATGTTTGTGGATTACACAAACCTTAACAAAGCTTGTCCGACTGATCCTTTTGCTCTCCCCCATATTGATCAGTTCATTGATGCTACGGCAGGTTGTGAACGTTTGAGCTTCTTAGATGCTTATTCTGGTTATCATCTGATCCAAATGGCAGTTAGGGACCAGGAGAAGACGTCTTTTATCACTCCCTTTGGAGCCTTCTGCTATGCGTCTATGCCTTTTGGGCTAGAGAGTGCCCAGGCGACTTATCAATGTTGTGTTCAGAATTGCCTTCACTGCCAGATAGGACACAATGTTCATGCTTATGTGGATGATATTGTTGTGAAGTCCAGGAAGAAGGAGGCCCTGCTAGATGATTCAAAAGAGACCTTTGACAACCTCCGGGTCTACAAGATGATGCTTAACCCCACCAAATGTGTTTTTGGTGTGCCAGCAGGCAAGCTCTTGGGTTTTCTGGTCTCTGATAGAGGTATTGAAGCTAACCCAGAGAAAATCAAGGCTATCACTTCCTTTGCTAAGCCGGCGTATTAATGATGTCCAGCGTTTGGCGGGTCATATTGCGGCTTTAAGCCGGTTTATAAGCTGCCTGGGAGAGAAAACTATTCCTCTGTACCAGATGATGAAGAAAACAGATCACTTCGTCTGGAGTGATGCTGCTAATGAGGCATTTGAGGCGCTTAAGAAATAGCTGGCTGAGCCGCCGGTTCTTGCAGCTCCTGTCGAGAAGGAGCCCTTGCTCTTATATGTGGCGGCTAACAGCAGAGCCGTCAGCGTAGCAGTTGTGGTAGAGAGGAAGGAAACCGGCAAGGAATATCTAGTTCAAAGGCCGGCTTACTATGTCAGTGAGGTGTTAATTGAGTCTAAACAGAGATATCCACATTGGCAGAAGCTAGTCTATGGATTATTCATGGCCAGTCGCAAGTTGAAGCATTATTTCCTTGGTCATCCTATTACGATGGTCAGTTCTGCTCCTTTAGGGGATATTATTAAAAATAAAGAAGCCACAGGCCGGGCGGCCAAGTGGGCCATTGAGCTTGGACCTCACGGTTTGAAGTATATGCCTAGGACGACTATCAAGTCTCAGGCTCTTGTGGATTTTATCAATGACTGGACAGAGTTGCAGATGCCTGAAGAGAAGCCCGATAACACATATTGGACTATTCATTTTGATGGGTCCAGGCAGTTGGAAGGCTCGGGGGCTGGCGTTATTTTGACTTCCCACAAGGTGGCAAATTTTGTTATGTCTTAAGGCTACTGTTTCCTTGTACTAATAACGCAGCTGAGTACGAGGCCCTGCTCCATGGTCTTCGGATGGCTAAAGAGATGAATTTAAGCCGGGTGAGGTCCTTCGGTGACTCATATTTGGTGGCTCAACAAGTCTCAGGAACTTGGGATTCTAAGGATCCGCTCATGGCGGCTTATCGCCGGGCGGTTGAGAGTATTGCTGGCCATTTCAAAGGTTATCAAGTGGAACGCGTTGATCGCGGAAAGAATGAGGCGCTGCTGCTTTAAGCCGGCTGGGTCTCAGTGTAAGCCGGTGCCACCCAATGTTTTTCTTGACATATGGCATAACCCTTCAATTAAGCTACCAATAGAAGAGGATCTTACAATCCCTGACCCGGAGACACAGTTGGTGGCGGCTCTTCATGCTATTCCTGATTGGACGGTTCCTTATTTGGCATATATGACCCGGGGAGAGTTGCCGGAAGATGAAACTTTGGCCAGGCAAATAACCCGGAGCTGCGATATACGGCATGCGGTTCACTCGGATGAACTGTTTGTGTTGAGACAAGAGAACATAAACGGTTCAATATAACAAGATGTGTGTGATACGCGGCAAACAGGTCTGTAATCAGAAATGTGTGCGAAGAGCGATAATAACATAGACGGTTGCTGCTATATATATATATATATATATATATATATATATATATAGACACACACACACACTTATAAGGACATGGTTGCATAACCAAATTAAACATCCACTTACATAGGTGGCTACTACACACATGGCATTTCCACACACCAAAGTAAACTATATATGACATGCATGATTAACTAGGATAAACGATCATCTGATCATCATCTACTTCTTGTGATGCTTGCTCTGGTTGTGGCTCGATCTGGCCCCGTCGATCTCCGTAACAAGGCACTTTCTCATGTCAACGATCCTCCTGTGCATCTCGTAGCATGTGTACACGCTCTTGGCCGCGGACTTGAGGCGAGGTTCATCCAGTTGCCGCATCCAGGCCCCGTGCCAGGATACGGGATGTGTTTTGTTGGCATCCTGCTTCGCGCTGCCCCAGACCCTATAGTGCTCACGGATGGCCGAGGCGAGTTCAACCAGGGAGTCCTTCTTCGTGCTGCCCCAGACCCTGTAGTGCTCACGGATTTCAATAAGGTTCTGGCAGGCCAAGCCCGTAACCCTGAGCGCTTTTACATCATCGGTGGTTTCCACCGTGGCGAACTTCTAGTCGGTGCTGTTGACAAACCTGTTGAAACGGTCGCAAGGCTCTGTGGCCATGCAGTAGTGGTAGACGAGGACATGATGGCGCACACACAACTGGGCGACGACAACCTTCTGATCTATGTTGGGACGACCGACGGTGTACTGGAGGTCGATGCCGAGCACCTTGTACTTGTCTCGAGCAAGCAACTGGTCAACGCTGTTGATGTAGTCATCCACCACAGCCGGGTCAATGATGTACACCACCGAGAGATTTTTCTCCCTCGCGTGGGTCTCCACTTTATGCTCGCCGAACTCCATTGGAGCGCCGCTAGATATCCCCTCTCTATGTGTCGTCGTGGGTGTGCTGGTTGTGTTGTGGGTGCGATCGAAAGGTTGAAGAGACTAAGGTTATAATGGCTGCGGGAATTAAAGGGGAAGTCGGACAGTCAGGAATATCGGCAGGCCCTAATGGCAGTTTTAATTTGCAGCGCGTAACTCCATCGTGTCGCACGTAACTGCATCGCGTGGCAACGCGCATGGCGCAACCGCATGCATATGGGCCCCCCGACGTGATCGTGCGCACGCTCAACCGCTGGCAGAGCGTGTGCTGAGGGACGTGAGCAGAGCGCTCCGCAGTCGCCTCAACGGCGAGCAACCATATATATATGCATATAGCCGTTGAACAGACAAGGAAAAGCTATCCACAAGCCGAGCTTGCCGACGGACGCGAACAGAGCGCGCCAACGGACGCGAGCAGAGTGCGCTGCGGCGCCTAACGGCGAACAGAGCTTGCCGAGGGACGCGAGCAGAGGCCGGCACAGTGATATGTGGCAAATAAGACGAACTGTGCGAGCGATGTCGGAGAAATCAAACACGAATCAGATTAGAGTTGCGTGTGCGATACGTGGCATACAGTTGATACATCCGAGCTGTTTGTGATGGAATAAGCCGTATGTGTTGCGGGCAAACGCTTGCTGGTATATAACCTTAAATTTAACCAAAAAAGTGTTAATGCATGTTATAAAAATTGTCTAACTGGAAACTATGTTCAAATACGAATCCAAGATATAATATTTGGCGACATGCATTCTTATTTTATTAGTTAAATCCTACTTATAAACCAGGACGGGAGTATAGTAGGTAATTAAATCGCAAACATTTTTTTGTATTAACCGTATGTGTACGTGTCCTTTCGTCCTCCTCTCGCACGTCTTGTCACCCCGCTGCCGCAGACGGCTTACAGCGCAAGCTTGCACAGCGCGCGGGGGCGTTCTTTTGGCCAAACGGTGGCTCGAAGTGGGGCCAATGAATCGTCGGTGAGCCCGTTCCCGCGCAACCTCGCAGGTTCCGGCGCAAGCTCCCCGCCCGACTCGGTGAAATCCCCCAAAATCGCAATGCTTACCGGCCTGCTATATAAACCCTCACGGCCGGCGAGTCCTGCGTCGCATTTTCCCCTCCCTCCCTGTAGCTTATCTCGTCTGCTTCTCCCACAATCGCAAATGGCACCGGTCCGTCGTCGTTGCTCAGCCACTCCGCCGTCATCAGAGGACAGCTCTAGCTGGGAGGCTACACCGCGGCGGTGGCGCAGTACCCGGCGTAGTGTAGTGCGCGTGGCGTCCCTGTTGGGTGTGCACGGAACAACCACCACACGCTCCACCGACGCTGCCCATCGGTAGCTATTGCCGGCCGTCGTTGCCGCCACACCACCGTCGAAAGCCAGGGCCATCACCTGCTCCCCCGCCTCGGCCCGAAGGTGGGAGGTGGCCGCCAGCCCACTGTCGGCCATCACCCGCTCCGCCACCGCGGCCCGAAGGCGGGAGGTGGCCGTCGTGGCCACCACCCCACTGTCTACCATCACCCGCTCCGCCACCGCGGCCCGAAGGCGGGAGGTAGCCGCCGTGGCCGCCACCCCATCGTCGGCCGCCCTGGCCGCCAGCCCACCGTCGACCGCCGGGATCATCACCCGCTCCTCCACCGCCGCCCGAAGGAGGGAGGCGGAGGTGGAGGCTCGCAGGTGCGTCAGCGACCTTGCGCGCTACATCGAGTTCCTGCGGGAGGAGGAGGAGGAGCGACTCGTAGAGCACGCAAAGAGCCTTACCGCAGCCGTGGCCGCAGCACACGCCGATGCAGAGGCGAGGAATCAGGAGATCTACGAGTACTCCAGCCGCTTCGAGAGGGGTCGTCTGGAGCGGCAGTGGGTGTTCGAGCTGGCGAGCGTCGCTGAATGTGCAGCAGCGGCAGGCACCGTATTGCAGTTCTCCAGCTCATCGGTAGGCTCCTCCTCCTCCTCTGCCTCTTACTGAGCGTGCTCGGCAGAGGAGAGGAGAGGCTGCCGAAAGTAGCACAAAGCCCCTCCGTAGTAGTATTTAGGGGCTATTTTGTTCAGTTCATCTGACTATAGATGTGGTGGAACTGTACAACGTACTTAAAATTAGCTATTATTTATAGTTGAACTAGCTATTTCAGTACGTGATTGGCAACAATTGGGGAAATGTTTGGTCGGTTCAGCTGTCGAGTTGAACTGTTTGTATAAATTAAGAACGACTGCTTAATCTATGAATGAAATCAATGCTTAGTTACTGAATTTTAGTTGCAAAAATTAGATAGTGCTAGTGATTTTTAGCTGCATATTTTGAAAAATCGCAGTGTTACAAGGATTGACAAATGGCAATGTTACTGGATCAACAAATGTCAATCTTTCCAGTTTGACAAATGGCAACATAGCCAATATGGCAGATGCAAATCTTACCAAATTGTCTGTACGTGGTTGCACACGGGTCATCCAAAACAACCGTTTGCGTTGAAGGATGCACAAATCCTGCGCTGCAAATTTCCCTCGACTTAAGGGGGAAGACCATAGCTCTCACTTTGCATACAGGTGTTCTATCTAAAACGTTTGCGATCAAGAGCTGCAGAAATCCTGCTCGACACATTTTCTCTTGGCTTTTTGGGGAAGCTGTTTGTTTGCATATGGGTGTTCTAACTAAAACGTTTGCGATCAAGAGCTGCACAAATCCTGCTTGGCACATTTTCCATTGGCTTCCTGGGGAAGTTGTCGGCTTGCATACGGGTGTTCTAACTAAAACGTTTGCGATGAGTGTTTTATATTTAAAAACCGTATTAAACTGTGGCTTGGGCACCATTAATGGAGAGGATGCGAGCAAGGCGGGCGGCCATGGAAGTCAAAGGGCTCGCTTCCCGGTGAGCCTGCGCGGTGTACAGCTCGCACGCTTCCCGGTGAGCCATCCGAATTGGAGTACAGCTCGCACGCCTCCCGTTTAGTCAAGCACTCAAGCACCTCTCCGCACGGCACCTCCTAGCCATTAAAAGAGTGAGGCGTGGCGTCACGTGAATGGTTAACATAACGCACACAATTTAAATTATACAGCACGTTTGAGATGTTACACTGGCAGCTATTTGTTTCAAAATGCATTTGTTGGCTGTTATTCGAGTGCGCCTTCTCTCAAAATTGACATGAAAAATACCACAGCATTTCGGGTGCTATTCCATGGTAGCATGCCAAGTTTCATGAATTTCAGACGAGTTTTGGATTTACTAGAATTTTAAAAAAGAAGTATCTCAACGTTTTGCCGACAATCAACAGTGCCCTGGTTTTGAAATTCATTCTCATTTCTTGCATGGGACCTAAGCATGCACCCAAGGACACAGATTTGATTTTTCAACCAATTTATATGCACTGGAGCATGTGCATGTAGTTCAATTTTGAATTATGCACATAAAATGTCTACAAAACTCAGTTAATGTATAAAAATGTCCAAACGAACCCCAAAAATTTCCAAAATTTAACACAACACTCCTGTTGTTCTCTGTTGACACTAGAATTTTTTTGAAAGTAATAAGAGGCAACGGGTATCGTTTCGTCCCCAAAGGTGGAACGTTTCCTACCGAAACCATCACGCTTGTTGTAAGAAGCTTATATCCAAACCTGCCCCAACTAGGACAATTTTTTTACCACAGCATGTTGATGCCGCTCCATGGTAGCATGCCAAGTTTCATGAATTTCAGACGAGTTTTGGATTTACTAGAATTTTAAAACCAGGTATCTCAATGGTTGCGGCCGAGTGACGGTGGCAGGGTGTTTGACATTCATTCCCATTTCTTGCATGGGACCTAAGCATGCAACCAAGGACAGATATTTGATTTTTCAACCAATTTATATGCACCAGAGCATGTGCATGTAGTTCAAATTTGAATTATGCACATAAAATGCCTAGAAAACCCAGTTAATGTACAAAAATGTCCAAACGAACCCCGAAAAATTCTAAAATTTAACACAACACTACTATTGTTCTATGTTGACACTAGAAATGTTTTTAAAGCAATAAGAGGCAATGAATATCTTTTCGTCCCCAAAGGTGGCACGTTCCCTACCGAAAGCATCACGCTTGTTGTGAGAATCTCTGGTTTGTGAGAAGCTTAGACCCAAACCTGCCCCAAATGGGACATTTTTTTTACCACGACATGTTGATGCCGCTCCATGATAGCATGCCAAGTTTCATGAATTTCAAACGAGTTTTGGATTTAATAGAATTTAAAAACCAGGTATCTCAATGTTTGCGGCCCAGTGACGGTGGCAGGGTGTTTGACATTCATTCCCATTTCTTGCATGGGACCTGCATGCAACCGAGGACACAAATTTGATTTTTCAACCAATTTATATGCACCGAAGCATGTGCATGTAGTTCAAATTTGAATTATGCACATAAAATGCCTAGAAAACCCAGTTCATGTATAAAAATGTCCAAACGAACCCCGAATAATTCCAAAATTTAACACAACACTACTGTTGTTCTATGTTGACACTAGAATTTTTTTGAAAGCAATAAGAGGCAACGAATATCATTTCGTCCCCAAAGGTGGCACATTCCCTACCGAAACCATCATGCTTGTTGTGAGAAGCTCTGGTTTGTGAGAAGCTTATAGCCAAACCTGCCCCAAATTGGACAAATTTTTTTACCACGACATGTTGATGCCGCTCCATGATAGCATGCCAAGTTTCATGAATTTTAGACGAGTTTTGGATTTACTAGAATTTAAAAACCAGGTATCTCAATGTTTGCAGCCTAATGACGGTGGCAGGGTGTTTGACATTCATTCCCATCACTTGCATGGGACCTAAGCATGCAACCAAGGACACAGATTTGATTTTTCAACCAATTTATATGCACCGAGAAGGTGCATGTAGTTCAAATTTGAATTATGCACAGAAAATGCCTAGCTAGAAAACCCAGTTAATGTATAAAAATGTCCAAATGAACCCCGAAAAATTCCAAAATTCAACGCAACACTCGTGTTGTTTTATGTTGACACTAGAAAATTTTTGAAAGCAATAAGAGGCAGCGGATATCGTTTCGTCCCCAAAGGTGGCACGTTCCCTACTGAAACCATCACGCTTGTTTTGAGAAGCTCTGGTTTGTGAGAAGCTTATACCCAAACCTGCGCCAAATGGGACAAAAATTTTGCCACGGCATGTTGATGCCGCTCCATGATAGCATACCAAGTTTCATGAATTTCAGACGAGTTTTGGATTTACTAGAATTTTAAAACCAGGTATCTCAATGTTTGCGGTCGAGTGACGGTGGCAGGGTGTTTGACATTCATTCCCATTTCTTGCATGGGACCTAAGCATGCAACCAAAGACACATATTTGATTTTTCAACCAATTTACATGCACCAGAGCATGTGCATGTAGTTCAAATTTGAATTATGCACATAAAATGCCTAGAAACCCAGTTAATGTATAAAAATGTCCAAACAAACCCCAAAAAATTCTAAAATTTAACACAACACTACTGTTGTTCTATGTTGACACTAGAATTTTTTGAAAGCAATAAGAGGCAACGAATATCGTTTCATCCCCAAAGGTGGCACGTTCCCAACCGAAACCATCACGCTTGTTGTGAGAAGCTCCGGTTTGTGAGAAGCTTATACCCAAACCTGCCCTAAATGGGACAACTTTTTTACCACGACATGTTGATGCCGCTCCATGATAGCATGCCAAGTTTCATGAATTTCAGACGAGTTTTGGATTTACTAGAATTTAAAAACCAGGTATCTCAATGTTTGCGGCCCAGTGACGGTGGCATGGTGTATGACATTCATTCCCATTTCTTGCATGGGACCTAAGCATGCAACCAAGGAAACGGAATTGATTTTTCAACCAATTTATATGCACTGGTTTATGTGCATGTAGTTCCAATTTGAATTATGCACATAAAATCCCTAGAAAACCGAGTTAATGTGTAAAAATCTCCAGACGAACCCCGAAAAATTCCAAAATTTAACACAACCCTGTTGTTGTTCTATGTTGACACTAGAATTTTTTTGAAAGCAATAAGAGGCAACGGATATCGTTTCTTCCCCAAAGGTGGCACGTTCCCTACCGAAACCATCACGCTTGTTGTTAGAAGCTCTTGTTTGTGAGAAGCTTATATCCAAACCTACCCCAGATGGGACAAAATTTTTACCACGGCATATTGATGCCGCTCCATGATAGCATGCCAAGTTTCATGAATTTCAGACGAGTTTTGTATTTACTAGAATTTAAAAACCAGGTATCTCAATGTTTGCGCCGAGTGACGGTGGCAGGGCGTTTGACATTCAATCCCATTCCTTGCATTGGGACCTAAGCATGCAACCAAGGACACATATTTGTTTTTTCAACGCATTTATATGCACTGGAGCATGTGCGTGTAGTTCAAATTTTAATTATGCACCTGAAATGCCTACAAAAACAAGTTAATGTATAAAAACGTCCAAACGAACCCTGAATAATCCCAATTTTTTTGACGACAAACCTATAGTTGCATGTTCACTGCAGATAAAAGTTCTAGCAATCCAAACACCATCCTTTGCAGTTGTGACCCCATTATGTAAGTCAAATCAAGACGAAAAATTGCTAAATTACTTTTCCGTTGCTACTGTTACGATTGCTACAAAACCGCTACTGTTACTTTTGCCACTGTTACCGTTACTTCCATACTACTTTGCTACTAAATACTTTGCTACAGATATTAAGTCTTTTAGGTGTGGTTGAATTGACAACTCATCTGCTAATACTTGAGAATATTCTTTGGCTCCCCTTGTGTCGAATCAATAAATTTGGGTTGAATACTCTACCCTCGAAAATTGTTGCGACCCCTATACTTGTGGGTTATCAGGTAGCTTTTGGTTTGCTGCTCATAGCCGCACCCTTCTTCGGCTGCTAGCCCTTTGGTCATCTGTTGTTGAGGGTGTCTTGTTCGGCTTTTATTTGTTGCTGCTTCTTCTTCAAGCATCGTGGGGTGGCAATAAGTTGTCGTTTAAACCGCTCTTGGTCCAATGACTCCTCGGGGATGATGAACTCCTTGGCTCCAAGGCTGGCCTCCTCTTTGGAGAGGAGGTAGTTACTGTCATCGGAGTCATTGAGGTCCTCGGGACTAAACTGATCCTCGCGCTCCTCCGAGTCATCGATGGTTGCTCGGGGGCAGCAGGGTCACCATGTTCTTCCATATTATCCGGGGTATCATTTTCCCTGGTGCCCGTGTTGGTTTCCCTGCCCCTACGCCCCTTGGATCATCGGCGCTGTCTTCCGTGTTTTGACGGCTCCTCGCCTGACTTGTTGCCATCTTGTCTGGGGGGTGTCACCGCCGTTCTTCCCATTGGTTCCATTGCCGTTATCCTTGGGGGTGTCCACCATATAGACATGGCTTCAACGTGGGAGCGGCAGTAGTAGTGTGGGTCATGGCTTCAACGTATTCATCCATGTCGTCGGCCTCTTCAGAAGCATAGTGCAGCATATCGGTTAAATCTTCGACAACGGCTATTAAGTGGGTGGTAGGTGGGGCGTAAAATTCCCTGTGACCCGCCTCAAGACCGAGTCGAGCGCAGGTCAAGGATGGGCCGTCCATGATGGTAATCGTATGGATCCGATCTAGCATCTTGTTTACCAGGGAGGGACTGGCCAGATTGGTATCCGGAATTTCTTCGGATTCGACCTGCGGTATGACGGTACAAGGGGCAAGTCCGTCCCGGATTGACTCCTAATGTTCGGATTCCGAAGTCACGTCCAGGCTTGAGGCTGGATTCGTGGCAAGAGAAACGAGTCCGGCTGGGGTTGACTCCCGATCTTAGGACGCAGAGGTCACGTCCAAGCTTGAAGGCGGACCTAAAGTAGGAGCCAACCCAGAGACCGGGTCGGAGGGAAATCCCAAAGTCGAAGCTTCAGGGTTTTCGGGCACCTTAGGCAAGGTTGAGAAGCCGGTGAGGATCAGATCGCCCCGAGCGTCAGTGACATACTCTAGGTTACTGAACCTGATCTAGTGCTCAGGGGTGAAGCTGTCGACCTGGTCGAGATGACCGGCCGAGTTGGCGTGCTGAACGATGTCGCCGAACACGAAAAGCTGGCCGGGGGTGAAGTTGTCCCCGGTGTTGATGCTGAAGGAAATATGCCCTAGAGGAAATAATAAAGTTGTTATTTATATTTCCTTATATCATGATAAATGTTTATTATTCATGCTAGAATTGTATTAACCGGAAACAAAGTACATGTGTGAATACATAGACAAACAGAGTGTCCCTAGTATGCCTCTACTTGACTAGCTTGTTAATCAAAGATGGTTAAGTTTCCTAGCCATAGACATGAGTTGTCATTTGATGAATGGGATCACATCATTAGAGAATGATGTGATGGACAAGACCCATCCATTAACTTAGCACTACGATCGTTTAGTTTATTGCTATTACTTTCTTCATGACTAATACATGTTCCTCTAACTATGAGATTATGCAAGTCCCGAATACCGGAGGAACACTTAGTGTGCTATCAAACGTCACAACGTAACTGGGTGATTATAAAGATGCTCTACAGGTGTCTCCGATGGTGTTTGTTGAGTTGGCATAGATCGAGATTAGGATTTGTCACTCCGAGTATCGGAGAGGTATCTCTGAGCCCTCTCGGTAATGAACATCACTATAAGCCTTGCAAGCAATGTGACTAATGAGTTAGTTACGGGATGATGAATTACAGAACAAGTAAAGAGACTTGCTGGTAACGAGATTGAACTAGGTATGATGATCCCGACGATCGAATCTCGGGCAAGTAACATACCGATGACAAAGGGAACAACGTATGTTGTTATGCGGTTTGACCGATAAAGATCTTCCTAGAATATGTAGGAGCCAATATGAGCATCCAGGTTCCGCTACTGGTTGTTAACCGTAGATGTGTCTCGGTCATGTCTACATAGTTCCTTAACCCGTAGGGTCCACACGCTTAACATTCGATGACGATTTGTATTATATGAGTTATGTGATTTGGTGACTGAATGTTGTTCGGAGTCCCGGATGAGATCACGGACATGACGAGGAGTCTAGAAATGGTCGAGAGGTAAAGATTCATATATAGGACGATAGTATTTGGACACCGTAAGTGTTCTGGGGGTACCGGGTACGTATCGGATCACCGGAAGGGGTTCCGGGTACCCCCGGCAAAGATATGGGCCTTATTGGGCCAAGGGCGGGACAGACCAGCCCCTAGTGGGCCGGTGCGCCCCATATATGCCAAATAGGAGGAGAAGGAAGGAGGGGAAGAGAGAAAGGAAAGAGGAGGATTCGGCCTCCCCTTCCCTTCTCTCCCCCCTCTCTTTCCTTCCCCCTCCAACACCTTTGGAAGGGGGGAGACCGAATTGGACAAGGCCCCCAAGTAGGATTCCTCCTACTTGGGCATGCCCTTACTGCTCCCCTCCCCCTCCCACCTATATATATATGTGGGGAGGGGGCGCCTAGAACACAAACAACAAACATTGTTAGCCGTATGTGGCGCCCCCCTCCACAGTTCACGCCTCCAGTCATATTCACGTAGTGCTTAGGCGAAGCCCTGCGGGGATTACTTCACCATCACCGTCACCACGCCGTCGTGCTAACGGAACTCTCCCTCGACACTTTGCTGGATCAAGAGTTCGAGGGACGTCATCGAGCTGAACGTGTGCAGAACTCATAGGTGCCGTACGTTCGGTGCTTGGATCGGTCGGATCGTGAAGACGTTCGACTACATCAACCGCGTTACTAAACGCTTCCGCTTTCAGCCTACGAGGGTACGTGGACGCACTCTCCCCTCTCGTTGCTATGCTTCTCCTAGATAGATCTTGCGTGATCGTCGACAATTTTTTTGAAATACTACGTTCTCTAACAGTGGCATCCGAGCCAGGTTTATGCGTAGATGTTATATGCACGAGTAGAACACCAAGAGTTGTGGGAGATAATAGTCATACTGCTTACCAGCATGTCATACTTTGATTCGGCGGTTTTGTTGGATGAAGCGGCCCAGATCGACATTACATGACCTCGTTCATGAGACTGGTTCTACCGCCGTGCTTCACACACAGGTGGCTAGTGGGTGTCTGTTTCTCCAACTTTAGTTGAATCGAGTGTGACTACGCCCGGTCCTTGTTGAAGGTTAAAACAACCAACTTGACGAAAAATCGTTGTGGTTTTGATGCGTAGGTAAGAACGGTTCTTGCTAGAAGCCCGTAGCAGCCATGTAAAACTTGCAACAACTAAGTAGAGGACGTCTAACTTGTTTTTGCAGGGCTTGCTGTGATGTGATATGGTCAAGACGTGATGATATATAAATTGTTTTATGAGATGATCATGTTTTGTAATAGTTATCAGCAACTGGCAGGAGCCATATGGTTGTCGCTTTATTGTATGAAATGCAATCGCCATGTAATTGCTTTACTTTATCACTAAGCGGTAGCGATAGTCGTAGTAGGAATAGTTGGCGAGACGACAACGATGCTTCGATGGAGATCAAGGTGTCAAGCCGGTGACGATGGTGATCATGACGGTTCTTTGGAGATGGAGATCAAAGGCACAAGATGATGATGGCCATATCATATCACTTATATTGATTGCATGTGATGTTTATCCTTTATGCATCTTATTTTGCTTAGTACGGCGGTAGCATTATAAGATGATCTCTCACTAAATTGCAAGGTACAAGTGTTCTCCCTGAGTATGCACCGTTGCGACAGTTTGTCATGCCGAGTGATAACCCACAAGTATAGGGGATCAATTGTAGCCTCTTTCGATAAGTAAGAGGGTCGAACCCAACGAGGAGCTAAAGGTAGAACAAATATTCCTCAAGTTCTATCAACCACCGATACAACTCTACGCACGCTTGACGTTCGCTTTACCTAGAACAAGTATGAAACTAAAAGTACTTTGTAGATGTTGTTGGATAGGTTTGCAAGATAATAAAGAGCACCTAAATAAAATCTAGGGGCTGTTTAGATAAAGACACAACTAAGTTAGTTTTAATAGAGAGCTTTTTGTCACGAGAAAGTTATTTGTCCCTAGGCAATCGATAACTAGACCGGTAATCACTATTGCAATTTTATTTGAGGGAGAGGAATAAGCTAACATACTTTCTCTTCTTGGATCATATGCACTTATGATTGGAACTCTAGCAAGCATCTGCAACTACTAAAGATCATTAAGGTAAAACCCAACCATAGCATTAAAGCATCAAGTCCCCTTTATCCCATACGCAACAACCCCCTTACTCGGGTTTATGCTTCTTTCACTCAAGCAACCCACTATAAGTGAATCATGAACGTATTGCAACACCCTACAGCGGGAATCCCTCATGCTTGCGCGACACGGAGAGCACCATAGGGCAGTACCAATAATAAAACATGCAACTCAAACCAATCACGATCATCAATTAACCCATAGAACAAAAAGGATCTACTCAAAAATCATAGGATAGCCATACATCATTGGGAAATAATATATAGCATTGAGCACCATGTTTAAGTAGAGATTACAGCGGGTAAAAGAGGGGTTACACCGCTGCATAGAGGGGGGAAGAGTTGGTGATGAGGGCGGTGAAGTTGTTGGTGTAGATTGCGGTGATGATGATGGCCCCGGCGGCGTTCCGGCGCCACCGGAAGAGAGGGGGAGAGAGCCCCCTTCTTCTTCTTCTTCTTCCTTGACCTTCTCCCTAGATGGGAGAAGGGTTTCCCCTCTGGTCCTTGGTCTCCATGGCATGGGAGGGGCGAGAGCCCCTCCGAGATTGGATCTGTCTCTCTGTCTCTCTCTGTTTCTGCGCTCTCAGATCTGGCCTTTCACCGTTTCTTTTATAACTGGAGATCCGTAACTCCGATTGGATTGAAATTTGAACACGATTTTATCCGGATATTAGCTTTCTCGCGGCGAAAGAAGGGCTCCAACCGCCTTACGGGGTGTCCACGAGGGTCAGGGGCGCGCCTGCCCCCCTGGGGGGGCGCCCCCCTGCCTCGTGGCCCCCTCGGGCATCGTCTCGTGTTGATTCCACTTCCCAAAAATCAGATATATTCCAAAAAAATCTCGGTCAGTTTTTATTCCGTTTGGACTCCCTTTGATATGGATTTTCTGCGAAACAAAAAACATGCAACCAACAGGAACTGGCACTGGGCACTGGATCAATATGTTAGTCCCAAAAATAGTATAAAAAGTTGCCAAAAGTATATGAAAGTTGTAGAATATTGGCATGGAACAATCAAAAATTATAGATACGACGGAGACGTATCACCGAGACACCACGTGATGATCGGGTGTGATAAGCTCTACGTTCACATACAACGGGTGCAAGCCATTTTTGCAAACGCAGAATACTCGGGTTAAACTTGACGAGCCTAACATATGCAGATATGGCCTCGGAACACTGAGACCGAAAGGTCGAGCATGAATCATATAGTAGATATGATCAACATAGTGATGTTCACCATTGAAAACTACTCCATCTCACATGATGATCAGACATGGTTTAGCTGATATGGATCACGTGATTACTTAGATGATTAGAGGGATGTCTATCTAAGTGGGAGTTCTTAAGTAATGTGATTAATTGAACTTTAATTTATCATGAACTTAGTCCTAGTAGTATTTGCATAACTATGTTGTAGATCAATAGCTTGCGATGTAGCTCCCCGTTTATTTTTTGATATGTTCCTAGAGAAAAACTATGTTCAAAGATGATAGTAGCAATGATGCGGACTAGGTCCGTGATCATAGGACTATCCTCATTGCTGCACAGAAGAAGTATGTCCTTGATGCACCTCTAGGTGACGAACCTATTGCAGGAGCCGATAACAGACGTTATGAACGTTTGGCAAGCTCAGCATGATAACTACTAGATAGTTTAGTGCGCCATGCTTTACGGCTTAGAACCGGGACTTCAAAAACGTTTTGAACGCCACGGAGCATATAAGTGGAACTGCCCTAGATACTTGGCGGATAAGAAGGATGGCAAAGTGAACAAAGGTATATTTGATATACATGTTATTGATGTGTACTTTACTAGTGTTTATAGCAACCCCTCGGTATTTGATACTGGTTCAGTTGCTAAGAGTAGTAACTCGAAACGGGAGTTGCAAAATAAACAGAGACTAGTTAAGGACGAGGTGACGATGTGTATTGGAAATGATTCCAAGGTTGATAAGATCACCATCGCACACTCCTTTTTTACCTTCGGGATTAGTGTTGAACCTAAAATAAATGTTATTTGGTGTTTGCGTTGAGCATGAATATGATTGGATCATGTTTATTGCAATAGGGTTATTCATTTAAGTCAAAGAATAATTGTTGTTCTATTTACATGAATAAAGCCTTATATGGTCATACACTCAATGTAATTGGTTTATTGAATCTCGATCGTAGTGATACACATATTCATTATATTGAAGCCAAAAGATGAAAAGTTAATAATGATAGTGCAACTTATTTGTGGCACTGCCGTTTAGGTCATATTGGTGTAAAGCGCATGAAGAAACTCCATGCTGATGGGCTTTTGGAATCACTTGATTATGAATCACTTGATGCTTGCGAACCATGTCTCATGGGCAAGATGGCTAAGACTCCGTTCTCCGGAACAATGGAGCGAGCAACTGACTTATTGGAAATACTACATACTGATGTATGCGATCCGATGAGTGTTGAGGCTCGCGGTGGGTATCGTTATTTTCTGACCTTTCACAGATGATTTGAGCAGATATGGGTATATCTACTTGATGAAACATAAGTCTGAAACATTTGAAAAGTTCAAAGAATTTCAGAGTGAAGTGAAAAATCATCGTAACAAGAAAATAAAGTTTCTACGATCTGATCGCGGAGACGAATATTTGAGTTACGAGTTTGGTCTTCATTTAAAACAATGTGGAATAGTTTCGCAACTCACGCCACCTGGAACACCACGGAATAATGGTGTGTCCAAACGTCATAACCGTACTTTATTAGATATAGTGAGATCTATGATGCCTCTTACCAATTTAACACTATCGTTTTGGGTTTATGCATTAGAGACAACTGCATTCACGTTAAATAGGGCACCATCTAAATCCGTTGAGACGACACCGTATGAACGGTGGTTTAGCAAGAAACCTAAGTTGTTGTTTCTTAAAGTTTGGGGCTGCGATGCTTATGTGAAAAAACTTCAACTTGATAAGCTCGAACCCAAATCGAAGAAATGTGTCTTCATAGGATACCCAAAGGAGACTGTTGGGTACACCTTCTATCATAGATCCGAAGGCAAGATATTTGTTGCTAAGAATGGATCCTTTCTAGAGAAGGAGTTTCTCTCAAAAGAAGTGAGTGGGAGGAAAGTAGAACTTGATGAGGTAATTGTACCTGCTCCCTTATTGGAAAGTAGTTCATCACAGAAATAAGTTCCAGTGATTCCTACACTAATTAGTGAGGAAGCTAATGATGATGATCATGAAACTTCTAATTAAGTTACTACCGAACCTCATAGGTCAACCAGAGTAAGATCCGCACTAGAGTGGTACGGTAATCCTGTTCTAGAGGTCATGTTACTTGACCATGACGAACCTATGAACAATGAAGAAGCGATGATGAGCCCAGATTCCGCAAAATGGCTTGAGGCCATGAAATCTGAGATGGGATCCATTTATGAGAACAAAGTGTGGACTTTGGTTGACTTGCCCGATGATCGGCAAGCCATAGAGAATAAATGGATCTTCAAGAGGAAGATGAATGCTGATAGTAGTGTTACTATCTACAAAGCTCGACTTGTCGAAAAGAGTTTTTGACAAATTCAAGATATTGACTACGATGAGATTTTCTCACTCGTATCGATGCTTAAAGTCTGTCCGAATCATGTTAGCAATTGCCGCATTTTATGAAATTTGGCAAATGGATGTCAAAACTGCATTCCTTAATGGATATCTCAAAGAAGAGTTGTATATGATGCAACCAGAAGGTTTTGTCGATCCTAAAGGTGCTAACAAAGTGTGCAAGCTCCAGCGATCCATTTATGGACTGGTGCAAGCCTCTCGGAGTTGGAATATACGATTTGATAGTGTGATCAAAGCATATGGTTTTATACATACTTGTGGTGAAGCCTATATTTACAAGAAAGTGAGTGGGAGCACTACAGCCTTTCTGATAAGTATATGTGAATGACATATTGTTGATCGGAAATGATGTAGAATTTTTCTGGAAAGCATAAAGGAGTGTTTGAAAGGAGTTTTTCAAAGAAAGACCTTGGTGAAGCTGCTTACATTTTGAGCATCAAGATCTATAGAGATAGATCAAGATGCTTGATAAGTTTTTTTTCAATGAGTACATACCTTGACAAGTTTTTGAAGCAGTTCAAAATGGAACAGTCAAAGAAGGAGTTCTTTCCTGTGTTGCAAGGTGTGAAATTGAGTAAGACTCAAAGCTCGACCACGGCAGAAAATAGAGAGAGAATAAAAGTCATTCCCTATGCCTTAGCCATAGGTTCTTTATAAAGTATGCCATGCTGTGTACCAGACCTATTGCTTACCCTGCCCTGAGTTTGGCAAGGGAGTACAATAGTGATCTAGGAGTAGATCACTGGACAACGGTCAAAATTATCCTTAGAGAACTAAGGAAATGTTTCTCGGTTATGGAGGTGACAAAGAGTTCGTCGTAAAGAGTTACGTCGATGCAAGCTTTGACACCAATCTGGATGACTCTAAGTCTCGATCTAGATACATATTGAAAGTGCGAGCAATTAGCTAGAGTAGCTTCGTGCAGAGTATTGTAGACATAGAAATTTGCAAAATACATACGGATCTGAATGTTGCAGACCCGTAGACTAAAATTTCTCTCAAAACATGATCATACCTTATTACTCTTGGGTGTTAATCACATAATGATGTGAACTAGATTATTGACTCTAGTAAACCTTTTGAGTGTTGGTCACATGACGATGTGAACTATTGATGATAAATCACATGGCGATGTGAACTAGATTATTGACTCTAGTGCAAGTGGGAGACTGAAGGAAATATGCCCTAGAGGCAACAATAAAGTTGTTATTTATATTTCCTTATATAATGATAAATGTTTATTATTCAAGCTAGAATTGTATTAACTGGAAACTTAGTACATGTGTGAATACATAGACAAACAAAGTGTCCCTAGTATGCCTCTACTTGACTAGCTCGTTAATCAAAGATGGTTAAGTTTCCTAGCCATAGACATGAGTTGTTATTTAATGAACGGGATCACGTCATTAGAGAATGATGTGATGGACAAGACCCATCCATTAGCTTAGCACTATGATCGTTTAGTTTATTGCTATTGCTTTCTTCATGACTAATACATGTTCCTCTGATTATGAGATTATGCAACTCCCGAATACCAGAGGAACACTTAGTGTGCTATCAAACATCACAACGTAACTGGGTGATTATAAAGTTGCTCTACAGGTGTCTCTGATGGTGTTCTCTGAGTATCAGAGAGGATTAGGATTTGTCACTCCGAGTATCGGAGGGGTATCTTTGGGCCCTCTCGGTAATGCGCATCACTATAAGCCTGGCAAGCAATGTGACTAATGAGTTAGTTACGGGATGATGCATTACAGAACGAGTAAAGAGACTTGCTGGCAACGAGATTGAACTAGGTATGATGATACCGATGATCGAATCTCGGGCAAGTAACATACCGATGACAAAGGGAACAAAGTATGTTGTTATGCGGTTTGACCGATAAAGATCTTCGTAGAATATGTAGGAGCCAATATGAGCATCCAGGTTCCACTATTGGTTATTGTCCGGAGATGTGTCTCGGTCATGTCTACAAAGTTCTCGAACCCGTAGGGTCCGCATGCTTAACGTTCGATGACGATTTGTATTATATGAGTTATGTTATTTGGTGACCGAATGTTGTTCGGAGTCCCGGATGAGATCATGGACATGACGAGGAGTCTAGAAATGGTCGAGAGGTAAAGATTCATATATAGGACGATAGTATTCGGACACCGTAAGTGTTCTGGGGGTACCGGGTACGTATCGGGTCACCGGAAGGGGTTCCGGGTACCCCCCGGCAAAGATATGGGCCTTATTGGGCCAAGGGCGGGACAGACCAGCCCCTAGTGGGCCGGTGCGCCCCATATATGCCAAATAGGAGGAGAAGGAAGGAGGGGAAGAGAGAAAGGAAAGAGGAGGATTCGGCCTCCCCTTCCCTTCTCCCCCCCCCCTCTCTTTCCTTCCCCCTCCAACACTTTTGGAAGGGGGGAGGCCGAATTGGACGAGGCCCCCAAGTAGGATTCCTCCTACTTTGGCACGCCCTTGCTACTCCCCTCCCCCTCCCACCTATATTACGTGGGGAGGGGGCGCCTAGAACACACAACAAACATTGTTAGCCGTGTGCGGCGCCCCCCTCCACAGTTTACGCCTCTGGTCATATTCACGTAGTGCTTAGGCGAAGCCCTGCGCGGATTACTTTACCATCACCGTCACCACGCCGTCGTGCTGACGGAACTCTCCCTCGACACTTTGCTGGATCCAGAGTTCGAGGGACGTCATCGAGCTGAAGGTGTGCAGAACTCGGAGGTGTTGTACGTTCGATGCTTGGATCGGTCGGATCGTGAAGACGTTCGACTACATCATCCTCGTTACTAAACGCTTCCGCTTTCGGTCTACGAGGGTACGTGGACGCACTCTCCCCGCTCGTTGCTATGCTTCTCCTAGATAGATCTTGCGTGATCGTAGGCAATTTTTTTGCAATACTACGTTCCCTAACAGATGCCATCTCCGATGATCAGGCGGGCCATCGATACTTCGGCGATCCAACAACGTTGCTCTCAATGAAAGCACTAATGTCGGTGTCAAAACCGGCGGATCTCGGGTAGGGGGTCCCGAGCTATGGATCTTGGATCGATGGGGAACAAGGGACGAAGGACACGATGTTTACCCAGGTTCGGGCCCTCTCGGAGAGGTAAAACCCTACGTCCTGCTTGATTATATTGAAGTGTATAGGATGATTACAGAGTCGATCTACCACGAGATCAGATGAACTAAAACCCTAGGCAACTAGGATATGATGCTTGTTGTTCTATCCTCTACGGACTAAACCCTCTTTTTTATATAGACACCAGGGGTACTAGGGTTACACATGGTCAGTTACAAGGATGGAATAATCACGCCGATTCTTCTTATCTTGACTTGGAGGACACACAAAGGCATCAAAGATCTCCTCTCCAGAAACGGAATCGCCTCATAGTTCGGCCTTCTAGCAGTTGCAGTGCGGCCCACCTGTCCGGCCTATGAGAGATAGACCGGCAGCCCGAGGACCCCCTAGTCCAGGACTCCCTCAACGGCGGCGAGGACGGATGGGGCTTTTGGACTTAATGCAATATACAAGTTTTAGTTTAAATTGTTTTTATGTCTTTTTTACACTAGTTTTTAATAATGGCATTGTCTGAAATGTGTCTGGCAGGTCTCGCATCGTTTCGTTGCATTGCTCCAGATGCTCTCTTGGCCACACTCGGCCTCTGGTCGTTTTTCTGTTAAGTCTTGTTACCGTTTGTTGTTTGTTGGTTCTCCCATGTCTAGGTTTTCTCCAGTTTGGAGCGCGATGGTGTTGCCCAAGATGAAAATTTTCATGTGGCAGGCAATGCGGGGCCGCCTGCATGTTGCAGATCAAATCATGAAGAGTAATGGGCATGGCTCAGAATTCTGTTCACTTTGTGGATGCATTGAAGACACTGATCATATCCTTTTCTGGTGCCCCCTCTGTAGGTTGTCCTAGAGTTGCTGTTGGGACTGGTTCGGTGTCTCCTCGGCTCCGAATAGCTTTGGGGAGCTGTGGGCCTTGGCGTCCACCCTGGTGGGCTAGAAAAAGAGGTTGTTCTGATTCGATTTTTCGTCCATGTGTTGGACCCCATGAACGACGAGGCATAAATTTATTATTGAACAGGTGTTCCCCAACAGGATAGTTGACTGCGTCTTCAAATTTTCTATCCTTTTGCATGAGTGGAAATCTCTGATTAACGATGGAGACTTGACGGCTGTGGTGCTTCTCATTTCCCGCGTTCGTGCTTCGGTTGCTAGTCTTATGGGTGGAGATCGAGCTACTCCATCATCGCCTATTTGTTGCCCTTGTCTGATGGTTATTTGTTGGCCTGCGTGCATATCCGCCGGTTGTGCCCTGTTTGAACTGTAGTTTGTGGTCCTTGTTTGGTGTGTTCGTGCTACTCTTGGGCTACCTTATGACACTCATTGGTTTTATTAATTTAAAGTCGGGCCTCAGCCTTTTCTATAAATAAAGAAATGTGTCTGGCCATTAGGCGCACCTACGAACGTAGGAACGCAAACGAACAACCAAGTCCATATGGCCGACCTTTTTTGTGGGAATTTTATTATCTATTCGTCTTCAATCATGAAAGTACAACGAATACTAGAAACAATAAAAATTGCATCCAAATTTATAGACCACCTAGCGACGACTACAAGCACTAAAGCGAGCCGAAGGCGCGCCGCCGCCATCGCCCCTTCATCGCCGGAGTCAGGCACAACTTGTTATAGTAGACAGTCGGGAAGTCGTCGTGCTAAGACCCCGTAGGACCAGCGCACCAAAACAGCAACGGCCGCAGATGAAGAATAACGTAGATCAGAAAGATCCAACTTGAAAACACACGAACGTAGACGAACAACAACGAGATCCGAGCAAATCCACCAAAGATAGAACTGTCAGAGACACACCTCCACACGCCCACCAAAGGTGCTAGACGCACCGCCAGAACATGGGCTAGGGCGGGAGACCTTTATTTCATCTTCATGTAGCCGCCGCCGTCTCGTCTTCCTAAACAGGACACAAACCATAGTAAAACTGAAAGAAACGACTAAAAACAGAGCTCTCCCGCTAGCCCTTGCCGAGATCCACCGCGACCCATGGCCCTAGGGCCACCAGAAAGGAGGCGGATCTACGGCGGTAGCGGTGGAAGACAGAAACCCTAGCTTGTGGTTGTCCGTATGGCCGACTTAAACGGACAAAATGCGGACCAAAACCGCGTCCGTTTGCATGGGCGGGCTGGAGTTGGCCTAATACTCAAATAAATCTGGCGAGTGAAACACGCAGAGTCGCAAGTGAATATCCAGTCGCGTGCGCGGAGCACGACGTACCTCCTGGTGGCACACAATGCTCCAGCATGGACGAAGCGCTGGGACCCGAGCGAATGGAAGTCGTACGTGGCGTGCACCCATCTACACAGCGGCCTCTTTCGCTTTACCACCGCCACTACCCGTTCGCGTTGCGCGCCTTGGAACTCGCGCGGTCCGGCCGGCGCCAATCTCGAGGCAGCGGAGCCGCCGTGTCGCGCGCCGAGTGGGTGCTCGCGCCGGCAGTCAGCGCTCTGCGTAAGTTACGTAGGTGGTAGGCGCGTACAGAGCAGCAGAATCTACGGGCGATTCGCTCGCTGTCACAACACGAGTCACCCATCATACGGCATGAGTGATTGCACGGACGGTCTCTGACAACTGCGCCCATACGGTACAGAACGCGGTGGCCGAGCGTGAGGAGCGTGGCCGCCCAGCGTCGACGCGAGCGACAACGTTTTTCCCTTTTGTGCAAACCGGAGTCCTCACATCTAGTGCTGGAGAAATACCATCGCGCACCTCGAAAATTCGCAGTGGCACGCACGTGCGGGGCATGCATCTGCTGAAATGTCTCCTGCTGTCCATCTGCGCTGTGATTTGTGCACATGTTTAAATACAAAATTGTTGAAAAATGGCTTTACAATTGGCAACTCTTTTAATACGAAACCCTAAACCCTACAACCCACGGTTCTATAACGAACCCTGTTCCACGACTTCCTACCACTGTTCATCTTCTTCTTCCTTCCTCCTTACGTCGTTGTTATTTTATTTCAGTTCTATTTTCTCTCCTTCTATCTTGTTCATCTTCTTGTTCGTTCGTCTTTGCCCTGTTTTTATGTTATTTCAATTCGGATTTCTGCTCTTCTTTTTTTTGTTCATCTTCTTCTTCTTTCCTCCTTGCGTTGTTCTTATGTTATTTCAGTTTTTTTATCTCCTGTTCTTCTATCTTGCTTTCCCTTCTGTCCAATGCTTTTCCTTACGTCATCTTTGTTCATCTGTTTAACGAACCCTAAACCGTTATAGTTCTTTTCCCAATTTTTTCTCTTGTCTTGCTTCAAATATACATCATTTTTTTCTTCAATACTTGCATGTGTGTACCGTCAAATATTCATTCGTGAAAACATTCCGATGCCATAGTTATGATTTTTTTCCTCTACCATATATGATTCCAATTTTGTTCTTCAAAGTATCCCTCTATTTCTATTATTTGATTTCATTTTCATTCCTTACATGTTTTCTATTGTATGATAGTGATACCTTTCCTGACGAAACTTACTTTACGCAGTAAGTTTTTTGTCTCGCAACTTGTGCCTATTTTGCTGGCACTGTTTCTGCCAATTTATAGTTGCACACAAGCAACAAGTTGGAAAGCCAACTTACCTACCATTAATATTTGTGGTGTCCAGTCCGCAGACACCTCATCTTATTTCTCCCTCCTCTTTCTCCATCCTCTTCTTCCTTTCTAGTGCCATCGTCCAGATCTTCTATTTTCATAGTTGCTGCCAAGGCTTGCCGGATGTCGATAGCAAAACCTGTGGACGAGGACTACGCCATCATGACATGGTTGTGGTCGACACTGCCGCGTCAAGAACAGCCATGAAAAAAACAACCGGAGTCGATCCCACTGTAGTTCATGTCAAGGTAAATCACCATGTAATCCTCTTAGTCTCTTCCAAATTGTTGGTACTAAAACCGGCAGACCTCAGGTAGGGAGCCCTGAGCTGTAGATCTCCAATTGATGGGTAACAGGGAACAAAGGGGAAAATATTTACCCAGGTACAGGCCCTCTCGAAGAGGTAAAACCCTATGTCCTGCTTTGATTGTATTGATGTGTATGTATCGAGTACATGCTTGATCTACCTCGAGATCGTATGTTGTATTCTAACCCTAAGATGAATAATGATCAATCTGTCCCTACCGACTAACCCCCCAGCTTATATAGGCACCGAGGGTATCTAGGGTTACATATGGTCGGTTGCTAACTGTATTAACACATGCCAATAGCCGGAGCAATCCTTGGTCTCTGGCAGAGCCCATCTCCACCACGCCAAGGTTCGAGGCTTCCGGAGCCCTTCCTTATGCAATCGGTGGGCCATAAGCTCGGCTCACGGACTATGGGCCAACTAGGTTGGTACCCCTTAGTCCAGGACACCGTCAGTAGCCCCTGAACTTGTCTTTGAAGCCGGGGACAGAAATCTTCCTCGGTGGATGACTTCGGCTTGAGGTCTTCGGCTTTGACAGGCGAGTCACTTCTCGTCGCCAGGTCTCACAATTTGTCCTGGGTCTTCAGTCAACAGAAAATCGAGGTTTTTATAATCGGAATACTTTTCTAGTGATTTGGCACCCCACGTGTGGTCCCCGTTAGTAAAAAATAATGCCTCCTCGATCCATGAGGCGCCCTGGGGACTGGCCGCTTTAGGGCCAGGCATCGAAACGTCGCTTTTGCCATATTTAATGGGGGATATAACCTAAGTCTGTGACAGAGACGTGCTTTCCAAATCCCCCGCCCCCACTCTTGGACAGAACAAGAAATCCTTCCCCAAAATCTCAATCTCGAGAGCTTCAGCAATGGCGAATGATGCGGGTTCATCGACGCGTCCCCATGCCCCCCTCAAAGTCGACTGGGGAAGTTGTGCTGTCACCCGCCTTCGGCTAAATCAACTCGCCACCCAAGGTTATTTGCCAGACTCAGATCTAATTGCCACTCGCCCCAGCTTAATGTCCGTGAATGGGCAAGCGCACGCGGATAGCCACCCTACTCCATATGGAGAGGAGAGGGTGGGTTTCGTTTCCTTCCTATTGCGAGGCCTTGGACATCCCATCCACCCCTTCCTCCGGGGTCCACTGGAGTTCTATTGGATCCAACTCCACCACCTCACACCCAACTCCATTCTACATATTGCGGGATTCGTTGCCCTCTACGAGGTGTACCTCGAATGCGAGGCGCACTTCGGGCTATGGAGGAAGTACTTTTTCCTGATGCCACGTTCCCCAGATGGGTTTATGAACTGGGAGCAGCTGAGGTGTGCCATATTGCCGGGACCGGATATCCAACTGGTACCCCTAGAGAGGATACCAACATCTGGGCAACAGAGTGGTTTTATGTGGCCGAGCTGCACGACCCGACATGCGCTGGACTCCCCCTGTATTCTCCAGATCCCCCAAAGAAGTGTTTTAACTGGAGGCCAAGGAGCTCCTCACAAAAGTACGACTCCATTGTAGCCCGCCTTCACTACAAAAAATACACTTCCGTGATGATACGTGTTTGTCACAGTAGGTCACGTTTTCTGTCATGCATGTACATCCATGAAAAATTTATGACAGAATCAAGATAGTCATACCTGTGCTGTCGTAGAAGTGTTCCATGACATTACCAAAATTATCATCACGGAAGTGTCCACTTCCATGACGATAAATCGCGCGTCACAGAAGTGCTTTCGTCAAGGGTGACCGACACATGGCATCCACCGTAACAGACGCTGTTAAGCTATCAGGTCCGGTTTTGGATCCGACAACCCGTTAACAGCCCCAACCAATGGGGATTTTCCACGTGTAAAATCATCATTGGCTGGAGGAAACACGTGTCGGCTCACCGTTGGGACAAATGTCATCCACTCATTGGACCCAAAGCGCCTATGATACGTCGACACGTGGCACGGCCCAACAGAGGCCCATATAGGTTAAAAAGGCCGGCCGAGTCAAAGGCCCGTAATACTTACTCAGGTACTAGTGGGCCAGCCCAATAACGGCCTGCTTAATAAACGCCCATTTACGGCCCGAAGCCAGATCTGGCCCGTTAATTGTTGGCCTAATATTTGGGCCCATTTACGGCCCGAAGCCAGATCTGGCCCGTTAATTGTTCGCCGAATATTTGGGCCCAATTACAGCCCAGTGACTTTCGGCCTGTTAGAGGCCCAATGTAGACATGGGCCCATTTCAGCCGGGTGTGACTTTCGGCCTGGGAATGGCCCGTGCTGCCCGTGGGCCATATATGGTCCGACAGGACATCAGGCCCACTAATGGCCCATGATAAAGGTGGCAACAGTTAAGCCCAACGTGACTTTGGGCCTGTTAAAGGCCTGTCGCATAATTCGGCCCGTTGATGTCTGTACTAAGCTTTCGGCCTCTTAAAGGCCCATGATATCAGTGGGCCAACTAAGGCCTGAGATATGTTTCGGCCTGGTAACTACCCGTGATATAACTGGGCCCAAAAAGGCCCCATCTACATTTCAGCCTGCTGAAGGCCCATCGACGACTAGTGAAAATTGAGGCCCAATATGCATTTCGGCCTGCTAAAGGCCCATGGTTTCATCTGGGCCGTAACAGGCCAGTACAATATTCAGCCTGTTAATGGCCCAACGCTACCTGGGCCAAACTAAGCGCTGGGTCCGCAAAAGGCCCAACTAAAATATAGGCCGGTGTAAGTTGTGGGCCTCGCGCAAAGTGTGAAGGCCCCAATGATTCGGGCCCAAGAAAGATGCAGGCCGGCCCAATTGTGGCCCGCTAAACACCAGGCCCGTTAGAGGCGAATGTTTCGGCCCGGTCGACTACATCTGATTTTTTTCAAATAGCGAATGATGGCAGTAACTAGTAAGAATTAAGAACAAACCTACTCTATACAATAAAGAAATTACGGAATAGTAACTAAGAATAAACCTACACTATACAATAAAGGATTTATGGTATATTACATCCACTGGGCATCGAAGTTCGCCACCAGTGATCATAATGCGCAACGAAGAAGCAGATTACAAAAATTGGGCACCATTGCAGCGTAAAAAAATACTGAAACGAGACCACTTCCAAGACAGTTCAAGAAAGGTTAGCCTTGCGCGGGAACTGCTGCGCAAGCTGCTGAGCAAGGCTGTGAGACCGGCCTAGCATGTCGGTCATAGCTTCCAGGTGTAGCTGTTTAGCGATGAGGTGCTCATTGGTGTTCTCCGCAATCTTTCTTAGAGATAGAACTTCAAGTCGAAGTTGAGTTGCAGAATGCCTTTCTGCTAGAACTTGGGACTGAAGAAGTCGAACTGATTCAGACAACGAATTCTGTGAGCTTGTGTGACTGCTAGTCTCGAGTAACTTGAACACTGCATCAAGACAAGACTTTGGGGTTGTCTGGCTATCTTCAAGATGTTTTGCCTTCTTTGCTGCAATATATGTTGGGTTTGTCTCACAGCCTTCAGCAGACTTGTGCATGCCATCAGGCATATCACCTTGAAACAAAGTAGAGAGATGACAGGTTTTGCACGTGTATAAACAAAGATGATAACTGTGCTGTCAATTCCATCCAATTTCAAATTAGAAAATAAAGAGTAAGTTCAAAATATCAATAGCTTAATTTGGCATTGTTCATAATGTGGGGAGCTTCACCACACTACTGGATTAGCATGTCAACATAACAAGCATAGATGAAGGGCAAAGAAAATCATTGTATCTATTTTGGTTAATGTGCATGGCATGTTGTTCATATCATCAGCCACATCAGTAAGATAAAACAGGAGATGACAAGGTGCAAACGTGGGCTGCTTCACCACACACTGGATTATAGATCCACAAAAACAAGCATACATATAGGGAGTATTGAGTAATGTGCATGGTATGAATAAGGAATTTGGTTTTACAAGTAAAACTTAGAACTTACGGTTCTTGCGAACATGCATTTTGGTAGAAACAGCAAACTAAATAGCAGTAAACGATAGGGAGTATGAGCAAATTAAACAGCAGTTGAGGATAAAGGCTTTAAAAGGACTGACTTACATTAACAGTTAACACCGGCTTTATAATGCCCTTCTCCATGTCAAGGGAAGGATAACTCAAGAATTTCAGCACAGAATCTTCTTCATAAGCATTGCCTGTTGTAGCGACCCGACCTCAAACGGTCAAGTCTCTGTGCTTCAGTGTCATCCCTGGATCGGTAATGCTGACACACACAGTACTCGAAGGATTTATAACAGAGTAGCAATCACACACTTATTACATCGAATGTCTCCAAAGAGAACTTATTACAATAAATATGGCTTAAGGCCATCTAACACGATAACAACGGAAGACTTGGAAGATAAAGTGAGTCCATCAACTCCAACGGCATGGTTGAGTGCATGACAACGACCTATCGCACCTTTACTCGTCGTCTGAAAAGTCTGCAACATAATACGTTGCAGCCCGAAAATGGGTCAGCACATGGAATATGCTGGCAATATACAGTAGAGCAATGAACAGATAAATACTATCACTATATGCATATATGGCTGGTGGAGGCTCTATGGTTATATGATTTTATGAAAAGCCAATTTTTTCCTACAACAAAGGAATGAATTTTATTTAACTAGCATGGTAGTTGAAACATCATTGAGAAGGTTCCTCCAACTCAATCCCAATTAAAGGTAATTATCAACCCAACAAATTAATTTAGAGCGATGAGATACAATAGGATAATCCAAGTACTAGATACTCAAGATGTCCATGACCGGGGACACGGCTAACCATGATTATTTTGTACACTCTGCGGAGGTTTGCGCACTTTTCCCCACAAGACTCGATCTCCTCCGTTGGATTTCTCGCACTACATGGTGTTTGAGAAACGGATGACCGAGACACAGTATTTCAGAAGCATTAACTCTTTACTCTGGGTAGACAGTTACACCTACTTTCCCTCTAGATCTGCTAGCCTACCACTGAAAGAGGTCACGCAACATACTCAACTATGCCAGAGCCCATAATGTCTTGTGGCTGCACACGGAAGTTTCTAGCATGAATAATCTTATGATCCCTTTGAGCCTGGGTGGCGGACCGTAGGATAATCACACAGGTACTCCGGGATATCCTAGGATAACACTGGATTCTCCAGGTGCCCAAACAAGCAATCCACCCAGATGTGTATTAAAGTTGCCACCTTAAGTTGAACCATTAATTAACAACTCACATCTGGCATGGATACACTCAAACCCAATCCACGTCTACGATCATAGCATGGCAATAAGCATAACGTAGAGGTAACTCCCAGGGTTTGATAATAAACAGGGCAATAGGTTCTACCTCATCAACTACTTCCCAAACCCACAAGTGAAGAGATCCTACTCATGCAATGTGTGAGGATTGTATCTAATTCATAAAAACTGGGTAATAAAGGGGTATGATCAATGTGTTAATTGCCTTGCTGACGATCCGCAAAACTTAGTGACTCGTAGTAGCACGCTTCGCACTCCGGGAATTCTATCGCAAACAAACAATAGCATACATAAGCAATCAAGCAAATATGCATGGGTAAAACTCAAATAAGAAGATCTAACCAGAAAGTTCAACTGAAGAACTCCGGTTTGCAAAAAGAATCAAATCAAACGGAGCAACGAAACTCAAACTGCGAAAGAAACAAGATCCGATTACTAATCTGGACTAAAGTCAAATTTTACAGTACAAAATCTTGTTCAAGTTGGTTAAACAGAAAGAGGGTTTCGAGACAAAGATCTAGGCGCTTGAATCGCCTGATTCCGATAAACGAGCGAAAAGATAAACTAAAACGAAAATCGGGTCAGAAATCGCGATCGAAAATAATCGCGAAAAACCCTGGAAAAAGAAAAAATGACGAACAGGCTAACGAACGAACGTTCGCTGCCTGTGACTAACGGGTGAACGGCGTTCGTTTAAACGAACGAATGGACGAATGTCCGCAAAATATATAAACCGACGGAAAAACCGATCTAAAGAAATAAACCAGAAATATAAAAAAACTGGATCTAGATCTAGGGTTTACCAAAAGAAACCGACGAGAAAAAAAAACGGCGGCGGCTAGGGTTTCGGGAGGCGCGGGCGAGCTGGCGGCGGGGTTGGGCTGCGGGGGCGGCTCGGGCGGCTTTTAAAGCCTCCCCCAGCTGGAGGAGTCCGGGCCGGATACGGCCCGTAGGTCGGTTCACTTTTTCTTTTTCTTTTTAAATAATTCCAACGCGCAGAAAAAGAAAGAAAAGGAATACTAGACAGACTCCAAAAATCCTGAAATAAATTTTCCCCGTCCTCTAAAAATATGCTGGACAAGGTGAACATTTATTTGGGGCTAAAAGGCAATTTTGGAAAACGCGTATTTTTCCTAATTCAAAATAAAATTGCAATAAAATCCGAATAAAACCAAATATTTGATTTTAATATTTTCCTCCAATATTTCATTTATTTTGGAGAAGTCATACTATCTCCTCTCATATATATATATATTGATATGAAATATTTTCAGAGAGAAAAATAAATTAAAACCAAAGTGATCCTTGTTTCAATATTTGATAAAAGTCAAATATGAAAAACGTGAAATCCCCAACTCTCTCCGAGGGTCCTTGAGTTGCTTAGAATTTCGAGGATCGCAAAATGCAATAAAAATATGATATGCATGAATGACCTATTTATAAAATTCCAAGTTGAAAATTTGGGATGTTACACCTGTACTCTACATTTTGTAGAGAGTAATTATAGATATGATAATACTGGAAGGGATAGAGGATAATGAAGATCAGATGCATATTGATGCTACATAATCAACTACCAATCCCTGGAAGTACAAGCATTACAGGACAAAATGTACTGACAAGAGCAATGGGCTACACTTCTGCACTGGCATTGTCTGTGTATTCTACTTTTTGGTAAGATTAAATATAGATCTGATCTTTTTTAGTAAATGGTGGGCGAGGGAGATAACATGCAGAATGCTACACAATGAACCAATCCCTCTTCCCATAATGCAAGAGTGTTTTGAACACTGGTGTACTGTATAAAATGTTCTTATATTATGGGACGGAGGGAGTAGCTGTTAATGTAAGTAAAGTGATAGACGACATTCAGTCCTTACAAGAGGACTGCAGAGCTAAACCTCTTCAAAAGCGTTGGGTTGATTCTAAATTTATGTAAGAGTCCATACGGATCTTATAATGTCCACCAAATGGACGATAACGAGGCTAACATGTGCAGTGATGCTACATAATCAAACAGCTATGAAAGTAAGTATGGTCATACAGGGCAAGAGGTACTCACAAGAGCAATGCAGTGTGCAGTATAGTTGCGAGATTCTGTGGTCCCTTGAGAATAAATGTTCTTCTACTAACAGTTTTCGTACAAGTGAGACATTAAGGCAAATGCAGAAATGTAGTTCAAATTGTGAAGTGATATCATAGATAGTACCTTACGCTGCAGCCGAGACCAATGTGTAACAAGATTATTCCAGTCACCGTCGGATAAATGTAGCACCGGAGACTTTACAGAAATTTTGTTTAGAGGCTTGCCATCGAAGTGCACTTGCCTCAGGTAGGAACGATACTTTATCAACGAGTGCTTGAATAGTGCAACCAACCCTTGCTCGTCTTCACAATCCAGTTTGGTCCTCACCTATTTAAAAGAATGAAATCTTGTGTCTTCTGTCAGCAGAAACATATGCAGCAATGACCATGAATAACATTAGTACATTACTTAAGCGTAAGTTGCGGAGGAAGACTAGAAATTGTTCTGTGTCTGCGGTATAATCTTTCCATGAAGGAAAGATGCGCACAAAGTTCCTGACAACAATATAAGCTTTGGCTTCTAAACTGGGAAGAAATGGAACAAGGGTCCTATTTGCTGCAATTGGGGCTCTCTCTGGTTCGAAAAGGGATTTGGCAACTGGATTTGGTGTACTCTTTGCTGGAATGGGGGTTTTGCGTCGTAGAGCTGGTGCTATGTCAACTGGCATAATCATAATGTTTGCTGCAGTTGGGGTCTGCTGAGTTGGGGCATCAGAAATGACCAGTGCAGTAGGGCTAGAGTCTGCTAGAGTTGGGGTGTTTTGTGGGTCAGGTGATATTGCGACTACACCTAATGGGCTATTTGATTTATCAGGTGCCACTACCTTTTCCAAATACTTTGCTTGTGCTCCTCCACGATCAACAATCGCCCTCTTCCTTTTGAACGTCTGATACACAAGAACAACATTTGAATGGATAAATATGGTATGATGACAGATGGAATATGTACTGAAAATGGATAGGCAGGGCGTATTCACATACACGATGTGTAAACTAAGCTAATGGCAGTTCAACAAAGTAGAAGCAATGCAAAGCATCAGTTGCAAGATATGTGCGACAAATATAACCTTGGAAAGTTAGAGCAAGCACCTTGATGGGTGAATAAGATAGGGCATCTTCCTCTGACTCCTCCACTAGGGAGCTACATTGACTTAGGTCTCCCTCTAGCTCAGAATCACTGTTAGGATCATATTCTGAGCATGAATATGTAGGTGGAGAGCGTTTGCATTGCATTGCATTGCATCCAGACTTGATTTCAGTCCCTTAATGCCAAGTTTGACAGCCATGGCATTGTTCTGCTTTATTCTTTTCATGCGCGCAAGCTCATAATCATTATGATGCTGTTCAGAATCTGAGATTCATGAAAACATAAAAAGTAGTCAGATTATCTATGGAATGCAATGCGGATTCAACTCGAAGAGTGTCTCCCTATAAACCCCTTCATATGCAAAGTTCACCCCCAACCGTGCTGACAGACCACACACAGAAATACAAACCCCTTATGTCTCTATAACAGGCAGACGCACATTTCAAAACTGAAGTAGGAACATTAGAATCATATGAAATTCGTATTTGAACTAATAAACTAAGGAATTATGAGTGGCATAATGTTTAGCTTCAAGGATGGAGTGTTGGTAGTGCGACACAAAGCAAGTAGGCAGATTGTATTCCATGTAAAAGATCGAAGCCTATGTAAAAGCTGGAAATGGCACTTTCTTTCTATACAATGCAGTGTTCGTTGCCCACACATGATGGAAGAGATCACATAGAGAAATACTATTCACTCATGTCTACGGTTGCAGTATTTAGAAACAGGGTGGTCCACTCTAAAAGAATATTGACAACAAATATGACAAGGCAAGCATAGATGTAGTGAATCAATCATTTACTTGTGAGCTTACTAGGACAAGTATGCAGAATTGTAACTGCAGTAAGAGACCGTCCAAAATCTAAATCAAGAAGTTTGTCTAGCACTTAATGTTTGCAACTAATGACGTGAATAATTGGATATTATATCGAATGAGTAAGAAAGACAAGTAAAATTGTCAAGAAACCTGGCTTGCAGTAGTAATCTGGGTCAATGTCACTACGACCAACAATCCAAAATGACTAGTGCCTGTTCCTAGGGCCGGAATTTTGAAAACCATGTGAACTTTACAGGTACTAAAGATTACCGAAATACATCTGAACCATTAAGTGTAGGTAGCACTGAGCACACAACAAACCCTAATGACAGTCCTGCCTAATGAGTAATGAATCAATTAGAAAATGGGTGATGAGGAGTGGCTGCTGAGTGTTGAGGACTTATCTCAGGATAAATCCGGTTGGCTTAGTGGGTGTTGCACGCCTGAGCCCTGAACGGACTGGGAAGGTAGGCACGGCGGCGCGCCCGGGCAGCAGTGACGCTGTTGGGCGAGCGGCTCCTGACCTCCTGTTAGTCCGACGTCTCCTCCTAGAGTCATGCCGTCCGGGGACGGCAAGTCGCCGGCGAGGCAGGCGGCTGGGGGCGAGTAGAGATCGGAAGCACGCAGCGGAACAGAGGGGAATCGGGGCCTGGGACGATCCAAAATCCCAGGGTGGGCCAGCCCACCGTGGGCACCCTGTAGAGATACACACCTGAGTGGCGAACATGCATTTTCGAAACTAATTTGAGGAACATTTAGCTGACCAGTTAAACGAATCTGTTTTAATAATATCAGATTCGTATTTGAACAACTAAGCTTGTTTAGCTTGATGGGTCGAGCAGTGCTATTATGACACGAAGCACGTATTCTGATCGTATAGTGATCATAAAAGGGGGAACCGGAGAAATGATATTTAGCAGCCATTGTTTGCTTCGAACTAAGAACTAAATTCTAAGAGCTGAAAAGAAAGTAGAGTAACCAAGTTAAGATCTATTTTCTGGTTGAGATCAAAAAGTTGAGGAGATATGAAGTACCACCTCTCTTGCGGCGCCGTGTAGGCATCGGGGGTGCGATGGCTGTCGGTGGCGTTGAAGCAGATCTGCGACGGTAGACAGGTGCATCAGGGGATAAGTCCCGTTGCGGTGGAAGAGAAGGTCGTGTGAGCGGCCCCGGCAAAGAGGACGACGGCGCCGATGAAGCGAGAGGACGTGATGCAAGGCTCTTGGTTCGCCGCCGTGGATGAGAAACGTCCATCTCTAGCAGTGGACGACGCGGTCTTGGTAGGCGCTCCGGCATGGTGGAGGACGGTGGCGATGGATGTGGTGGAGGACGGTGGCGATGGATGTGGTGGAGGACGACGACGATGGATGGGGTGGCGGACGGAGGCTGGTGTGGGGATGGTGTTCTAGCGCGGACGGTGTATGAATGGGAAAATGGAGGGAGAGGTACGGGGAACCATGTTTTCGGGATGTGCCTGTCTGAAATATGGGAAAGTTACGAACTTAGCCCCCGTTTAAAATTTGGACGTCTCGTCGGTTGGGGATACGACGGTAATCTCGCATCTAGCCAATATTTGCCCAGAGCGATTTCGGGTCAGGAGAGGGTGGTTGGCGCCCACGGTGTATGAACAGGGCTGATAGGTAGGGCGGTTGTGTCACGTCTGAGTGAAGTTACAAACCTGCCCCTATTGAAAATATTTGCCAACATCGATTTCGGCCGAGTCGAGTTTGTTTTGCCGCCCACCGTGTATGAATGGGGAAATGGAGGGGGAAACAGAGGTCTTTCGGACGAGCTTGAATCAAATGTGTTTTGCCGACCATGTTTGGCGCCCACCGTGTCGGAATGGGCTCAGAGGCGGTCGTGTCACGTCTAATTGAAGTTACTATCCTACCCCCTATTTAGAGAAGTGGAAATCGGGCCGGTGGATTGTCCGTGTAATGGGTAGACAGTAATTTCCATCTCCCAAACACTTGGCTTCGGGCAGCCGACGTGGGAGTGGACATTTTGCCGCTTCTTTCGAATTTTGGGACAATAAGCATCCACGTTTACCCTGGCAACTAAATTCGAATCCATTTTGTATTCCTATACGAATCTTTATAAATCATTCTATGTGTTTTTATATATCTTCAAAAGGACGACAAAGATGTATTCCACTGTCATATATGAATATGGTTTACAAATGCCGATACTCAAATTCAGAAGCTAGAATCCAGTTTAAGGTGAATTCAAATATTTGAAACACTTCATGTCCAACTCAAATGTCACACGCAGCATAATGTGTACTCCCATTTAGATATGTACACAAGCGATGTATCAAGATTCAAATACCGAGTCAATCAACCAAGAATGTACAGAACTAACAGACATATAAACACTTATAGAGTATATGGATCAATAATATCAACTAACATACATAAGCCAGGCCGCTGTACTTTTCTTTGCTACAACAGCATCCTTTTTTTAGCCAAGCTACTACAGCATCTTGGCCCTTTCCGATGCGTGCCACTTATGGTCCATCTATACTACTATTATTGCTGAATGCACATTCAGCCCGATTGGCATATTTGTAGGTCTGGCACAGCAATCAAAATGAAATGTCTCCGAGTCTTATCAATTAATACAGACTTGTGCTCAAATAAAATTACAAACCAAAAAACAAAAAACAATTATTACATGATCTCTAAAACAAATGGTTTGATTGATTACATGAACAAACAACACAAAGGTTATTCAACGATGGAAAGAACATTTCACCTATGATTTACCAAGTGGGAATTTAATTTCCTTTTTTCCTTCAGGACCTTAACAATGTGGTCAGTCTCAGCTTGCTTCGTTTTGAAATCCACCAAATATTTAATGGTTGTCTTGAGTACTGCTACTGATTGTGCTGTTTGCTTCCTCAACATGTCAACTTCATCTCTAAGTGCAGAAGCAGAATCTCTTTCTACCACTAGTTTAGCCTCTAGAGCATCAGCAGTTGGCAATTCATAATGCACGATTGGGCCGGTGCCACTGCTGTGGGATGATACAACGTCCATGGGGACCTCGCTCTTTGATCTTGGGCTAACCTGTTTTGCCATTAAAGTTTCGATTGGATTCAGAAAAGTTGAAGTTAGCAAAACATCTCAACTGGGAGTTATAACAGCAAACCAGTTAAACAAACAAGGAATTAAAGAGTTTCAATTCGATGCTGAAAAGTAGTTATTAACATCATTGTAACCCGTTGTTGCAGCAGCAAAGCAGTTAAACAAACAAGTAGCTATTTAAGTTCAGGCAAACAGGTAATTCTTAACAGTAAGTATCAAACACATAGATAGGCGCAGTCTATAATAGGATTAACAGGCTGTGGCATTATGTAATCAGTAGCAAACTAAATTAAGCCAAGCAACGTAATTGAACAATTTTGCAATAAGTGGCTAACTAAAATTCCGAGAAGCAGGTAACTGAACTTACGCTAGTTCTTTGTACAGGCACACTGCAACTTCTTTTTCGCTTACAAGGTTGTACGAAGGAGTCCATGGCATCAATTGCTTGGATACGCAGTCCCAATACTTCTTTCTTCCCACACTGCATTGGTAAGTCGAATGGTTAATCTGGTAAGATGGTGCGTCCTTGATATGTTATATGAGGACGTGTAGTCAGACTAGTTGTAGCCACACACATCACACTGGCTTTTACTGTATATTTCATGCGATTACTTTTGGCATATCGAGATCTAAGCAATCTACAATAGGATGAAAAGACTGGCATCCTTCACATTATTGGCGAACTCAGTTCATAGAAACAAGCAATTCAACCATTCTGTGGGTAAATCAAAAGCGCCACTGGAATATTTTTCACTACCCCTATCATACACGCAAAAAGGGGCGACGCCACCATAGGGGCTGGTATGGGCGGCCGCCTCGGGTGGCTCGAAAGTGTGCACCTAGTTTGAGTCGTCCAGGTTGGCCCAGGCTAGTTTTGTTCGTCCCAACGCACGAGCAGGCAATGTAAAAAATGAAGAAAAATGTTTCAATTTGGATAGGCCAATAACATAAGTGCAAGGCAGGCCCTATAGCAGGCTCGCGGCCCAAACGAGCGCCTCCCATATCGATCGACAGCAGGAAAAATCCCAATTCATCCGCTCCAGCCTCCAGTCTGGTTCGCTCCTAACCTAGCCGCCGCTGGACAGACCGACACAACACTTCCTCGCGCCCTCGTTGGAGGGCGGTCGCCGGGCTTCAAGCGAACGGAAGGACAAGAAGATGAAGATCCAACCCTGGGTGTAGCCTGCGTGGGAGGCAGCGGCGGCAGCACGGGCATGGCATCGAGCTTGCGCAAACGGACAGTCGCAGCTTGCAAGAGTAGCATGCGCAACGAGCAGGTACATCACATCCCTGATTATATCTAATTCAACTCTTCAATTTCTGGCCAATAGTTAAACCTGACGGTGTTGTAAAACTGCTTGTATGTAGGGAATCTATGAGAAAATGAAACCAATTTCTACTTATTTTATAACTCCCCCAATCAATACTGAACTGACTGAATCTGATGTATCTAATCAAGTTTCCGGTGCAAACATCCAAGCTCATGTTGTTCTTGAGCCTGAAGTGTCTAATGAACAGACTGCTAATGAAGGATTTGATGCAAACATTTTACATGCTCCTGGTGATGAACATATAGTGTCTAATGAGGCATCTAATGCAAGCATTTTGCAAGCTCCCATTGAAGGATTTAGTGTCTAATGATGATCTGCTATGTTGAGAGAGACATAGAGATTTGCAGGCATTGATGACAAGCAAATTATAGTGCATTTTCATGGCTTGAGGAAACGTCGAGGCCATCTACCAGAAAGTCCCCGTATCATGACAACGTAGCATAAATACTTTTCTAATCTGTTGTTTGAAACTATTGGCATACTTGTGCAGGATAGATATATTGATATGCAGTTTGCGCACTGGTTATAGGTGCAATTACACTTCGATATTTTCAGCCAGAGAACGAATAATTCAAGCAGGTACAGACCATGTTTGTAGTCCTTGTACACCATGTTGCATTTTGTGTTTTTTGGTGCTTGCATCATTTAGTGTTTATAATCTGAACTACTTTGGATCATTAGCTGGTTTTCAAAGTGCATGTAGCTTCACATTTCTCAAGTTATGTTGATTTCCGGAGTGCAAGTGCCTTCGTATTTTTTAAGTTAAATGTTCGCCCCTGGTAACTTGAATTCGTGGATCCGCCACTGCACACAAATCATACACGAATGCCAGTACGAATTAAATGAAATGCAGGGACTTACGCTAGCTCGTTGTACAGGCTCACTGCAGCTCTGCTTGCGCTTGGGATGTTCCATGTACAAGTCCATGTTACCACTTGCTTGGATGTGCAGGCCTTGTGCTCCTTGCATCCCCCTCTGCATTTTTGACACGGCGAATGGCTGATCAAATAAGAGGAATCGACCTTGCTGTTGTACCGGAGGACAGATACTTACAAGGTTATACGGGTGTGCAGGATGTGTACCAGATCCCGTAGCGCCGTCATGCTTCGCTAAAAAATGGATTTGCTTGTTTCAGATGATATCTCCAGAAGAAATAAGAGTTAAAGTCAGAGTTGGATAGGCGTGTAAGCTAAGAGAGCAGTGAAAGGATATCCAAACATCGTCGGAACAGTGCACAAGGGAGTGATGTGTGGATACCTAGTTCGGGCCGGCGTTTGGGCATGCTTGCCTAGCTAGAGTGCGGGTCACTTCAGAGCCGTTGAGGGTGATGCACTGGCGTTGGCTGGCCGCGCACGAATGCAGATCTTGAGTGGCAGCGGAGCGCCATGATGCGGTGGACGAGACCGTTGGTGAAGCCCCAGCGGCCTCGGGGGGCGGAGGCGCGACGATGTGCTCGGTGAAGTAGCCCCGGTGAGCTGGGAGACGGTGTCGGTGAAGCGCACCTGATGCGGTGGAAGTCGCTGTCTGTGAGGCACGTCGGTTGCCGCGGCCGACATTGTCGGTGGACCACCTGGTGCGGTGGACGAGGGCATAGATGAGGTAGCTCCGGTGCGGTGGTGAAGTGTGACCGTCGTCTTCGTCGTCGTCGTCCGGCGCAGAGGTGGGAAGAGACAAGACAAGGGGCGGTTCGAACTTTGCTTGGGTTGGCGGCGAATTAGGGATTTGAGCAATCTGGGCGCGGAAGGGGACGGTGGAGAAGGGAGATTTTGCAGGGCTGGAATTGGGGCCGCCAGATATTTCAATCCGAAACGTGGAAGCGCGAACTTATTTAGTCGTCATCCTTTTTGGGGGGGAGGGAGGGAGGGGGTGGGTGGGTGGCTGGGTGATAAGCGTCCGTCCGACACATGCGACCACCACGACACGACACTGGTCTGCCTGGTGCACCTACATTTGAGAATGCAAATGAATCTTCTTTCATTTGCAAACGAATCTGTATGTATTACCATGCCCGTGTTTTCCTTGCAATAATTAGTCATTCGAAACGAGATACTATAAATTAATTAATGAAGAGTTATTTGAAAAAAAATATCAAAACGGTATCCACGCTAACGTGGATTAGAGTGTGTGTCACATAATTAGTTATTTGAATTAGAGTGTGTGTCACATAGCGATCTCCAATTCTAACGTGGATTTCACATTTCACTGTATCCACACTACTTTTTTAATACAAATTCATATGTATATGATGAACACCATGGCCGTGAGAAAACTTTTGGATGGATTCAAACATATGACCTACAAAATAGCACAAAAAATCGAGTCAATGCCAACTTTTCGAAACCTAGTATGGCACGAATTCGAAATAATTACCCATATGCATGGTCCTCAGTTCAAATCTTACAATGTACACCGAATTGAAACATCGATATTAAGTCTCGTACTATCTACATTCTAATGTTGTTTTTAGCCCCCCCCCCCCACACACACGCTACATACTTCCTATATCGGTCAATCTTCCTCTCCTAACCACCTTAGGAAGCTATCGGTTTCCAACACACATCCATTCTTTCTCTCCATGTTTCGATCTCTAACTCTCTCAACTACACAACCCCCTTTTTCCACTCTGTTACGAAATGTATTTACCTCACACACCCGCCATTGCACCCCATGCCGAGCTCTCTCTCTCCCTCTCCCTCTCACCCTCTCGCGCTAAATACATGCATTGCCTATCTAGCCCCCCAACCTCTGGTGCGCACGCACGCACGTTGTCTATCTAGGTCACTCCCTCGAGACTGTCTCACTCTTTCTTCCGCACGGCGGGCCACACTCGCTCAATCTCGCTCTCTTTATCTGAGTCTCGTTTAACCTCGTTTTCTTTCACACACAAATGATATATCTCCCTGTTCGGGCCTCGATCGACACACTCTATACTCTCTCACGCAGATTGTCTATCTAGGTCAGTCCATCGAAGCCGCCCCACTCTTTCGACCTCATGGCGGGCCACTCTCTCTCTCTTTCTCTCTCCCCCTCTCTCTCCCTCTCTCTCTCTCTCTCTTTGTATGTATCGATTGACCTCGCTCTTTGTCGGACAAAAACGATATATCACCATGTTTGAGCCCAATTCGACTTATTCACATTGTATACTCTCTCACGCACATTGTCTATCTAGGTCACTCTCTCCAACCCGTCTCACTCTTTCGATCGCACGACGACCCTATGTGATCGATTGACCTTGCTTCCTCCCACGCACAAAATATATCTACACGTCTGTGACTGGATCATCTCTCAAGCTCTATCTTACAGCCCTCACCCTTGCCAAAAGCTCAATCGGACAATATCTCTCCAGAGCATATATATTTGTTCAATGAATGTCGGACCACACTCACTTTGTCTCTCTATCTATATGTCTCTCGATTGACCTCGCTTTCTCACGCCGTATCTTCCACACATTGAAGCTACCTCTCCATCCCTCGCAAAGCCGGAGCTATTTACATTGCGAGGGGCACTCCAACCTTGGATTAATTTGTGTAGGCATTTATTCCGGTCGGTTTAGATTATATTTTCGTAGCATTCGGCCCACAACTACTCGAAACACCGTTGCAACCCCCGCAACTCCCCTAGTTGATTTCCCTCTGGCTCGGTCATCGCTCTCTCGCACGTCCTTTCTCGCCTTCAACGTCGCACCATGGTATTATTGCAAAAAACTCTGTTGTTCTCTTTAATTATTATAAATAAGCTACAAAACTACACACCGATAGTCCACTTGGAATGGAACAAATTTCGACCCACAAATTAAAGTGCTACAAACTACACACCGAGGGGCCCACATGTCATGAAACAAATTTGGACCCATATACAAATTAAAAAATAAAGGACGAGGATCGAACATGCGACCAGGGCCTTCAAGCCGCACGTCAATAGGCAACATACGTAGAACAGCAATGTTTGTTGTACCTCCCTTTGTTCACATAATGTTTTTATATTACCACAGCCTATTTAATTGATAACATGTAATATTATTTTTAGTACTATTCGCCTTCACTTACTGGTGGGTTCCATGTGTGCTCTCTCTCTCCTCCCCTTCTGCGTTTAGACGCACGGGCAAACACGAAGAACTCGCGGGCGATGTTGCCGTTGACCATATCTGGACGCGTTCACAAGTTACGGCACCAGTTTCACGTGCTAGCAGCACTAGTCAGTGTGTACGTGCAATGCACGTTAATTTGGAAGTATATTAAGTGCATGCGGATATTAAGTAGGATATTATTTGCGTGTTATTATGTGATTAGCACTATTTTTGGCATGAAATTAACTGCACGCTAAACGTGTTGAGCGCTCGACATTGAAGCAGTCTAGGTCGTTGGATGACAAGGAATACATGTGGCTTGATGACGTTTTACATTTATTTTGATACGGCTCTAGCAGAACGTTCAATCGATCAAACCATAGATTTCGTTCAGTCTGACTCCGACTTTAAATTATACGACGATCGATCTAAAATAAACGGAAATGATAAACGTTCGGATTTTAAGCATGGCAATCCGAACGTTTTTCATGGCAAATTTAGATTACGCGGCGGCGGCGGGGGCGTCTTGTGGTGGGAAGCGGCTCCTCTGTCGTGCTCTCTGTGTCATCGGGCCACTGACCGACGGCGACGGCGTTGCGCCGTTGTTGGCGTACTCCTGGACGTTGGCCTAGCTTCAAGGAAGGCCAAAATGTTCTGGACTTCGGAGCGAGTCAACTGGCTGGAGGAGGCGACTGGCGTTGGTGCAAGGAAGCGGTCGACGGCGGCCATCCATGCCGCTGAGGGGGGCACTGGCACCCGCGCGGGGACATGCGCTGTCAACGGCGCGGCGGAGACATTCGTGTGCACGGGCACCGGCACAGGCGCGCACGTCAGTGCACGCGCAGGTGCATGCGCTGGCAGGTGCATGGGCACCGGCACGGGCGTGCGCGTCAGTGCACGCGCAGGCGCATGCGCTGGCAGGTGCACGGGCGCGTGAAAGTCGGCGGGGACCTCGTGGAACCCCGTGGCATCAAGCTCGGCGACAATGTGCGGCTCCCAGCCCATCAATGCCACGGGGATGGGCGCTGGCGCAGTCGGGGCGACGGGAGCCGGAACGGGAGCGGGGACAGGCGCGACGTCTTCCCGCAAGGCCAGTTCAAGCTCGTCCCAAAGCGCCTTATGTTCTTGAGACTCCGGCTGGGTGTCTTCCTCAGGAAACTGGAAGACTAAGGGCAGACCATCGTGATGCGGCATGGCGTACGTTTAGGTCAGGCTGGTTGGAGGTAGACGACAGGAGAATCGGAGAGGAAGAGAGAAGATTGTAGCGATACCGGGTAGTGCGGGGTTGATTTTAAACTGCGGCGCCAGCGACATTAAAAGTGGGAGCAGTTGGGACGAAGGTGGGCGGCGGAGCCTGGTCAAAGGGCTCGCCTCCCGGTGAGCCTGCACAGCGGTCTGCTCGCACGCCTCCCTGTCAGCCGGCGCAGCGGTCTGCTCGCACGCCTCCCGTCGACTCACACGCTTGCTCGGACGGCACCTGCCGATGAGAAGCGGGACTCGTGGCGGCACGTAAACGCCCACGGTTTCAATAGTGAAAGCGTTCGCCTTAACGTGACAGGTCTTTGTTCCAAAATACCTTGGCTCTTCATTTGTGCAACTTGTCATAAGCAGCTTGTCTCAAATTGAAGAAAAAAATTACAAAGTAATATTTGTGCCATATCACGTGACCATGCTCAGTTTCAAGAATTTATGGTCACTTTTGGATTTTCTGAAATTTAAGATCCAGGATTCGAAACAATATCATAACCTGCATCATGCAATAAATTTTGAAGCCATACATCTGTCCTGTTGTTTTTCTTAAGAAAGGATTTGGTCAAACATTTTGCTTAGTTAGACTTCAGACAAGTTATATATGCAGAGCAAAAAGATAATCCCTCCGTACCAGTGCATTGCCTGATATATTAACTCAAGTACTAGGCACGAACAAACGGGCTCAATTTTGTGCTCATCCTGGTGTAGTAGTGGTAGTACTAGGCAATGCAGTTGACGGGTGACCTTGGCGAGCGGCGACCGAGGGAATTGAACCGTGCTCGGAACGGTAGGTAACGTTGTCTAGTTACTAAAGCATTCCTCCATTGTTCATGAGTAGTCATTATGGACCGGGGACATGAGGGGAATTTCCTAGGGCTAGAATTCTGGCCGCCAGATATTTTGACTCGAAACGCGGAGGCTCGACTGGTTGGGGTTGCCTAATGTGCGTACCACACACGCAACCAGAAGGACACGAGCCCGGTTTTTATTTTTTATTTTTTTAGGATCAACACGAGCCAAGGTCTGGCTGGTACGCCGTTGGGTCCTACCATTCGAGAATATGAAAGGAACCTTTTAAATTGCTGAACAAATCTATGTGTATTACAATGCCCGTATTTTCCTTGCAAATACTAATCTCAACGTGGTAATTGTTTTATGATGAGTTGTTGAATTAGAGTGAGTTTGTGATATAGTGATCTCAACGTGGATTTCACATTTCATGGTATCCCTGGTAAGTTTTTCAATGCAAATTCAAATTTAAAAGATGAACAATATGGAGGTGAGAAAACTTTGTATGTATCAAGCATATGACCACACACACACACACACACACACACACACACAGACACAGAGACACCCACACACGAACACAACAACAATCCAATAAGTATAATGCATCTATTTTTCCAAACCATGCATGTATGACACGAATTCAAAAATACTCCTTCTGTTCCTAAATATTAGTCTTTTAGAGATTTCAACAAGCGACTACATACGGAGCAAAATGAGTGAATCTAGAGTCTAAAATATGTCTATATACATCCGTATGTGCCAGTCCACTTGAAATCTCTAAAAAGACTAATATTCAGGAACGAAGGGAGTAAAATGTAAGACATGCAGGGTCCTCAATTCAATATTTAAAACGAACATGAAACTGAAACATGAATATTAAGTCTAGTACTACAGTACATGCAAATGTTGTGTTTAATTAGGCGGAGCTATGATTGTCGGGGGTCACCCCCTCGACCATTGATAAAATTGTGAAGCTCTATTTAGGGTTGTTTAGATTATATTTATCCCCACCCTCCCAACCACCGATTGGTTGTGCACCCCACCCCTCCTCCCCGAGAGAATATCATGTGCCCCCATACCTTAGATATGCCGATACGAGTTGCTTGGAGCTTGTAGATCTGAGATATAGAAGCTCACGTGACGTCTTAATATTTTTACAGGAAACCTTGATGAGTTTGAGAATTGCACACAATTTGTACAAAAACTACTCAGATGCCCTTGGATCCCATATCCAACGACCTCAAAGCTCGTATCACCGTAGCATCTAAGATGAAGGAGGACATCATATTCTCCTGTATGTAAGAATATCATGTGCTACCACACCTTAGATGCTTTAGTGATACTAGCTCTTCGGAGCCATTGGATTTGTGACCCAACACCTCCTCGGTGGTTCGAATGGTTTTTTGCAGAAAAGCCCCCAAAGAGTTCGACCACTGCTTACAAGCACAAAGACTGCTCAGATGCCATTGAATCTCAGATCAAACGACCTCAAAGCTCGTATCACCGTAGCATCCAAGCTGCGAGAGCACCTTATGTTTTCTCGCACGGGAGAATATGAGGTGCTCCCGCACCGTAGATTCTATGGTGATACGAGTTCACAGAGATCTAACGGCCCACAGTAGGAGGTTTGATTGTTTTTGCAATATACGGCTGAGAGAGTTTGGGAATTGCGCAGAAAGTACAAGTACTACGCATGTGCCATCTGATCACTGATCATACGACCTAGATGCTCATATCACCGTAGCGGGTAATTAAGCTACGGAGAGCACCTAATATGAGCAACGGGCAGCCGTTGGATCCAAGATGCAGCGGCACACACGAGGCCTGAATGTTTTATTTGCAAAAAAATCTTTGGAGAGTTTGGAAATTGCGCATACTTACAAAGACTACTCCCAAGCCATTGGATCTCACTTCCAACGGTGTAAAAACTCGTATCACCATAGCATCTAAGCTGTGGGGTGGATGTGATATTCTATGCCGCTGTCATTTTTGTTCGTAAACTTGCAAAATACGTGTAACTTGTGCCGTTACTTGTCTAACCGTGCAAAGTGTTTGTTCAAAAAAACCATCCTACACTGAAATATCAGAACAACACACGGGGGTCCCACTTGTCATTAATCAAATTTGGACCTAAAACTAACAAATCTGAAAGACGAGATTCGAACTGGCAACCTGGACTACAAAGCGTAAGTCGATAGCCTGAAACAACAATGGTTGTTGGCTTTGTCCCATAACTTGATTTTATACAGTATTATGTTGAGTAGAGTAGAGGGAGTGCCTCGTCAACACGTGCATGACCGTTGACTCACTTACTGGTGGGTCCCAGGTCTGCGATCTCTCTCTTCTCTCCATCGTCTAACCTTTGCACGGGCACACACGAAGAGCGGCGCTAGCTTGCCGTGATGTTATTACAACTAAAAAAATCTTGGAAAATAGAAGAATCGCCTAGAACAAGAGATGTTGTGGCTGGTCGAGACGGAGCTAACCACACCTATCCTCCGTGCCATGTTAGCATGATGAAGCTGTGTGGCTAGTGGGGTGTTTTCGACCGACTGGCTGGGTCCCGAGGTCGAACCATAGGTACTACGTCTGATACAGTAAATTTTTACACGCACATTTTTCCTCCGTGCCGAGACATGGCACACCCTACCGCGCGGTTTCGGGGTCCTCCCGGGTGGTGCACGCATATATTCTTCCTGACGTGGGACGCCCTACCGTGCGTTTTCGCCGAAGCAAGTAAATGAGTCGTCAAATCACGAAAGACCACTTTTCCCGCCGAGTACATCAGTGAAGCACGGTGGCTAGCTAGTTGGGCTAGTTCGATCGATTAGCTAGGCCGCCGCCACATTTGTTTTTTCACCCCTTTTTTTATCTACTTGCTGGCAGGTAAATTTAAATATCCACCGCGGCGTTGCTCTCGTGTTTGAGTGCGGCAGGATTTTTAATTTTTTGATTGACGGGAGCAGGAGCGGCAGGATTTTTAATTTTTTGATTGACGGGAGCAGGCGCGGCAGCAATTAGTCACGATGACTCAGCCTGTAAAACCCACTGCTCCCTGCTGTGAGAAGTCATTGACTGGTGTTTTACCATGGTGAAAACCAAAAGATTCCCCGCTCCTCGGCTGGCTCCCACCACCTTCCCGTAGATTGCATTGCCTTTGAGTCGTTTCTCCCCTGCATCACCAATGTCGTGCGCCTCGAGAAGCAGAGGGACTTCAGTGGTGTTTAGGAGCTCTCTGCATGGGCATGTCCATGTCTCAGCGCAACATGACCGTTGGATCAAACTCAGACGGTGCAGATCAGTCACTGTAGCACAAAGCGTGTGGGTGTGTTTGGTTGTATTCTCATCTCAATATACTCCTCTGTCTAGGTGTGTAAGTCACCTTACGAAAACCAAATATCCCAAAACACTTAGGCACGGTACATTAACTCCCTCCCCGTTTCTTGTTTTGTGACATATCAACCAATAAGAGACGTGGGTCGTGCATGCTTTCAAAGACTTGAGACTAGTAAACATGACATGCAGTGGTTAGTTCATTGCATGCAATGCTATTAATTAGCAAAAAGACATTAAGTTTTCTTGTTTTCCTATCCGCCTTGGTCGCAGTTGTTTCCTCTTTGTGTATTTGTGTTAACCTACTAGTGTGGACTCATGCACCCTTCATGCACTCTGCCAAACACCCAGAAGTGGGTCGAGAAGGGAACTTTTGCTCCCATCCCGTGCACCCTTCATACACCCTGCCTAACACTATTTGTGCTTCATATGTTTCATGTTTCGTGGAGTACTGTAGCACCGTACTCTCCGTGCGCTGTAGACCTAGTTCTGTTAACATTGATCTCACCGTTCGTTCTCGACCGGACAGTCGAGAAAGCGGTACTATGTTACTACATTACTGTTCATATAGTTGACATGCGCATAACATCATTTATTGTCGTCATATCTTACTACACTAGCAACAAGATTATGTAGTAATGACGTATGAACCACTGCACATGCCTAGTAGTAGGAGCACTGTGTATGTTCAAGTTGCTTCCGTGTTTCGCACTCCTCCGTCGTAAGAGTGGAAACGCTTGCTGTAATCATTTTTTTCTTCAGAAAAACAGTGGACACGCTCTACCGCGCGGATCCTCCTCCAGCCATGCACTAAATTACTCACTTTCGCCGACGTGTGGGACAGCCAGCATCAGGGTCCACCAGCCATGCACTAAATTACTCCGTAGTAGAGTGACGGTAGACTACCCCGATCGAAGCGCCGTAGTAATGCCCAATGAGCCATCAAATCACAAAACCCCCTCCTTTCTAGCAGTAAGTTGGACGGACGAAGAAACCATCATTTCACTCTTCTCTCTCAGCTTCCTCTCTACACAACCCTCGCTTCTCCCTCATCTTGTTCCTCATTTCTTCAAGAAAAACCCCGACATGCTTCTGCCATTGTTCTTCTCTCCCAAAGAAGGAAAGGTGAGCGCATCAATGGTGTTGATTCTGGCCAAGGCCCAGTCTTGCAACCCCGAGACTGATCCTATAGCTCCCTCTCTTTTCTTCTTTTGGGTTTGTGATTATGGTTTCTTTTCTTTTATTTCTATTTGACAGTTTCTTGATGGACGCTGGAGCATCGGCCGAAGTGATGTCTATGGGTCTGGCCAAAACCGTCGAGGCTCATGGTACGAAGAAGCGCAAGCACCCCGCCGAGACTACCGCAGATAAGCTCAAAGCCACCGCCCTGTCCAAGCCCCCCTCTCCGGGATCCCTCATTAAGCAAGTCCTGGTAATATCTCTTCTTGACGATCTTTTTCTCGATCTTGATCGTGTTTTTTATCTAACACGCAGTACTAGTACTAGTAGTACAACTTTCTGGGTGATCTTGCATGTGATTTTTGTGTGCCAAATGACGGTTCTAAATTCCTCTTTTGACCAAGACATGCGAGAGGTTGACACTGATGTCTTAACCACTCCCTCTGCCCAAATTTCTTGTCTTAGATTTTTCTAGATACGGATGTATCTAATACTGAAATGTGACTTGATACATCCGTATCTAGACAAATCTAAGACAAGAATTTTGGGACGGAGGGAGTACTTTATGAACATCAATGCTACCTTTGAAGAGGGTATATTTGCCTCAGTAACTTGTGTTATGGATATTGCAAGCAATCCCTCTGCTCTCATGCCTTTCAAGACATGTTCTAGTGTCTTTGTTCACTCATTTCTGTGCGTATATGTAGTCATATATGGAGTATAATATCGAAAATCATCTTATATTTCTGAACGGAGGTAGTGATAAAATATGATTTCTGTTTGAATTAGAACCAGGTCCGCGGTGGAGATGAAGTTCTCAAAGTCATGCCGTGTGAACTGGAAGACCTGAGGATGAGTTCTACTGCTAAACTATCCAGCTGCTGTGTCCTTGTCGCCACGTGTCCTGAACTAGTGTTTTCCTGTAGCATTGTTGTCAGGCGTGTTCTCGAGGCTGTACTTGACCACAACAATTTCCTGGCTGTGCCTTCGATTATGAAGGGTGTGGTTCTTGTAATGCTTCCCAACAAATCTGATGCGGCCTGTCTTCATGATCATGTTTATGAGTGGAAAGACCTCTTTGTTAGGTTCTCCAAGGTTGACGAGATGGTGATGGTGCATGTAGACATCTCTCACAAAGTCCATGGCCTAGTCAGTTATGCGGGGTTCATCCCGTAGGTCGGTGGCAAGAAATAGTCTGCAGCGTTTAATTAGTGCAACTTTGCTTGTCTGTAGTAAGTACTATTGTTCAATACTTGATTTGTGTATGTGAACCATGTATTGTTTATTAGTACTGCTGCTTTTGGTGTGTGGTCAGTCCTGAGAACGGTCTATGTTAATATCTGTCCACTCAATTCAGTCTGTATATTTGAAGTATCCGGATCATCTTTTTTGTGAGGACGGTTTATCAATTATGGTTACACTCCAATATCTGTATGCATTGCAGGGTTTATCGCACCCACCAGGATTTCCAGTCCCATGGATGTTCGGTCCATACGATTTGTCACGACCTTTGGACTGTCCTGCTTGTGGGAGTAGGCGGGGCCCCTGCATGCCACCCGTAGTTGGACGATCAATCTTCTGTTTAGTACTTCAACATAGTGATTTCCTGGTAAGGATTCACTCGTGTCACATCAAGTAAATCTTATTGATTTACTGTCTAAATCTTATTGATTTAATTTCATGTTTTCTTTCTTTTCCTACAATTTTATGATGCAGGTTTTGCCATGTGACATTCATCACAGAATAAACCGTTTGGTTTGCTCTACGATGGCTATTTTTGCAGGTTTCACTTCTTATGTCGTGTCAGTAACGAAGGCACTGTCCATCACTTATATTACTGGAAAAAATTGGATCATTCTGTTGTCTGAGTACAAGCTGAATCCCTATGATGGACTGCAATTTGGTTTAACAAAAACGCCACAATTAGTCCTTCTCGCGTTTAAACGAAATGAAGAAAAAAACTGGATCACGGTCACGAAGCCTAGTCAAGTTAGAAAGCTGATCATAGCAGACCAGACACGATCGCCGCTGTCTCGCACATCGATACCACCTTCAGCAACGGATCAAGCACCGACAGTTGCTCTAGTACTGATAGCGGCAGCAGCTCAGTCTGATCCAGCTGAGGATTGGGCACCCACCGCGTCAGGGGATCAGGCTGATCTACCGGAGGATCGGGCATCGACACCGGCACCAGCTCTACAAGGAGCACCATCTCCGGCAGCAGCAGCTGCTTCGGCACCTGCACCAACACTTGCACTTGCATCTGCTCCGTCCCGTGCAGCGGCAACCGAACGAGCAGTTGCACCAGCAACAGACTGGGCTGCAGTTCGCACATCATATACCAAAGTCCTTACAAAAACCGACGTGTCCACCTTCTTGGTAAGTGTTGGTGCAGGTGATGGTGCAGCCTTGGTAACTGTTTGGATATTGGATCATTGGCCGCCCAAGTGTTTCGTTCTTTTTTATTTCCATGTTGTTTTGCATGATTCACTGTGTTGATCTAACTATTTGGGTATGTCTTCTTGTTTACAAACAGAGAATTCCTAGAGCAACGAGGGAGTCGTTCAACAATCCGGGCGACAGCGGCCAAGTTTCTCTTACCATGCGAAACCTTGGTGTGAATGAACCTGCTCAATATACCGTAAGTACAAAGGATGGTCGCATGATGATTGATGCTAAGGGATGGTCAAGGTTCAAATCTAAATCATATCTTGCGGTAGGGGATGATCTCAAAATCGAACTTTCTCGGCAAGGAGAGCTGGTCCAAATCAACTTTGAAATTCTTCAGTAGCAGCACGCAACTCCCGAACTGATCTATCCTATGAGAGATTTTGATGTAATAATCTGGCATGGTGAAACAAGTGTCCTGTGTGTATAAGTAATACGACAGTATTATTTATCACATGGTATATCGTTGATAGAATTGCAACTCTCATTGCTGGTTAGGAACAGTCGTTCGATTTCATTCCAACAGCTGTCGTGCTTTATTCAATTTTGTGTATTCGCCTTGCGACAGCATCTAAAACCAGCGCCGTACCGATCGCTTGCAATATGAAAAGTGCTGAGGTAGAACACATGGGCCCCCAAACATGCAGGGTGGGCCTGCGGCCCAAAGTCCAGAACCGTGAGCCTGTCTGAGTATTATATTCTCAGCTGAACCCCCATAATGCCCGTGCGTTGCACGTAACATCAAGATGCATTTGTATGAGTATTTTATCTTGTGAGAGAAAAGGATGAACGAGGGAAGGCCTGATTTGCAAATGTGGAGAGGTGTGTGGGTACCTTTTTGCAAAATTGCCATAGTTTCCTTCCTATCCGTCAGATATAAATCGGACGACCTATATTGCAGGATGGCAGGCACACCATCATCACCAACTCGTGTATACCGTGTTAAAAACAACTCCGTTTTTTATAATTATATATGTTATATATATTCCCCTTGATTTTTCTTATGTATAAAGTTGTGATATAAAAGATATTTCTTTACAAGGGAGTATCTCTCTGTCAAAAATATATTTTTGTGTAGCAAGTTACTCCTGTCTTTCTACTTCCTTTCGCTGATATGTGGGCCATCCGGCAACGGGGTCCACATGCCATATGCACAAATTAGAGTGCACAACTGCACGGTAGACACACCCCGGTCGTAGCGCCGCAGTAATGCCCAATGAGCCGTCAAATCACAAACCCCCCTTTCCAGCTTTAGCAGTAAGCTGGACGGACGAAGCAGCAATATTTCACTGGGCCTGAATCCCCTTCTCCCTCGTCTGCTTGTTCAGAGAAAACCCCCTCTCGGCGATTGCATAGGGTTTTCTAATGGAGAACCAGGTACGAATTCTTCATCCATCCCCGATAAATCCAAGTCCCTTGGTCGCGGGTAGTCCTAGGATGGCAGCCGCCGCCGTTGATGCATTTTTCTTCCTACTGAATCTAGTGTGTTTCATTTGCAGTGCCCAAAGTGCGAGGACCCTACAGGTTTCTGCGCACTCGGCGAGACGCCACACTTGTTCCTTCTCATCCTAACACAGGATTTTAAAACGCGCACATTATGTTCCTAGAATCCTCTTTTCTATCCGGGAGGGTGGGGTTTTTTTGAACATGCTGTCGACTAATTTGGAAATTTGGATTGCTATATTTGGATAAAAGGTACTGCCAGTATGATAGTCAACACTAACGTGAAGGAGGAAGTTATTTCTATATTTGGATAGGGAATACATTGTGTTCTCATATTATTTTTTCTGCAGTGCATTACTTGCTCTGCCAGAACACATGTACTCAAGATGCTCGGCCTTGCCATAACTGAATACAGCAGTTTAATGGTCATAGTGAAGACAAGCCATGGATATAAGTTCCGAGTTGGGTTCATGAACCTAGAAGATCGCTGCTTTTTTTATGGCCGAACTTGGATAAACTTTCTCAAGTGTTACAGACTGAAAGTTGGCGCACGAATGTTGATGGAAATAGCAGAACCTGGTCTCATCTTCACTGCGATCTTCCACCCCGACGTCGTTCCAATTGTTCATCCATGTTAGTTTTGTATCTGGTTCTTGCTTGTTGCCTCGATTACTTCTTAATCCATCTATTCTGTCTAACTAATAACAATTTAACTTTAGAAGTAGCAACGAATCTCTCACGAAGATGCTACTTCTAACTAATATTTTCTTATAATTGGTGGCATGTGTAGGTTTTTTCAGAGTTAAGCAGGCTGATCGTTTGTTATTCTGTAACAACTCGGCTGTTACTGATGGCACTGAAGTTGACTGGGATGACATCCACAAGTTCCTACACTTTATTGATCATCTTGAGGTCCTTGTGGGGCGTTTCAATGGTGGAAGGACACGTGGGACATGTGTGCCTCTGCTGCACTCGTTGAACAGGTCCAACTGTCTCGAGAAACTTATGGTATGAGCTATTTTCTATTATATATTTTGTTCATAAACTATTGCTTATACACAGTTTTACAGCTGTGATCTTCTTGAAACAAAAACAGCCCAGTTCTATTGTTCCTATACAGATGCCTAACCATGGTCGGGTCAGACTTGCGCTTGGTCACAACATGAAGTTTATGTCGACCTAATCCATTCCCCTTGGAGGTGAAAAGATACTTATTCATGGGTGGTCTCAAATAATGAAGGCCCGTCCATCTTGGAGAATAGGACAGAAGATTATGTTCCTGCTTTTCCATTGCTCTAAAGCGAATATCCTGTTTATTGACCACATTGCGAGATGAAGCCGCTTTCAGAAGGTTGTGGATGCGCGGGGTGGCACCTGGGCCTTGTCCCGGGGCTTGGCGGCCTCACCCTTGGTTAACTGTAGGCAAAGTAGCACTGTTCGAGGCGTGCTTTGTATGGTTGAACCTGTATAAGTACTCATACTGCTTTCAGCTATGGTTGTTAAAGTGCCCCTGCTGGTTTCAGTTAAGGTTGTTAAGTACTCCTGCTGCTTTTACAATCTGTTATGTTTCTTCGGTCCTGTCTTCCTCCAGCCGCCAAAACCAAACAGCGCCGGCAGGGCCGCCTGCTTCCGCCTCCCACGGCTGGCTGCGCCTCAGCGCACGCATCACCGCCCCACCGTCTCCTAAATCGTTAACGCTGATGTCCGAGGCCTCGCCGTCGTCCTCTGCGCGCTTTGGTGCTCTCGCCGCGGCGCCGCCCCCTCGCGTTGTCAACATGGTCCACAAACAACAGGAATCGGCAGAAGTACGTGGAGAGGATGACAGTACGGGCCCACCATGTCAGCGTATGGAAAAATAAAATGCTTCCTCCTAGTGTTTTCTTGACATCTGGGACCCACGACATTGTGAGCGTATATAGTCAATAGACAAGAGAACAACACAAGATCGGCTGACACCTGGGACGTAGATGCTCGAGCAGTATTTTTTTTGTTATTGTTGAGACGGAGCAGGGTTTGAACTTGGCTGTGGCCCGTCTAGCCCAGGCTTATATTTTATGTTCACCATGTGACCAGCCCAGCTATTTTTTCTTTGTGAAAATGAGCGCAGCTTATTTTTCTGAAGAATAACCAATCCAGGCCTATATATTTTTCTACGCCCTGATGAGCTGCAACTCTTTCAAGACACATGCAAATCTTGAAAGTAATATGAAATTGGTTGTAAATATAAAAACAGATGATAAATTGGCAATTACTTTATAATTTCTGAAATTTTTCACATTTTCAGATTCCTATTTCACTGGGCATTAACCTAATTTAAATATATCTTCAAAGTACTTTAAACCTGGCTTGACATTTCGGTATTAAAAATAGTTTGGAACCCACAGAAATATGCAAAATTGGCCCTGGCCAACCAAAAAAACGGACTGCAATAAATTGCATATGAAGTCGCAATGAGCTATATATAAATTATTAAAAAAAGAGGGAATGGTCTGACTTATGGGCCTATTAAGTTGACGCGTATGCAAGATTTTTTTAGTTATTATATACGTCAACAAACGATTCTAGCAGACGTAACCGTTGGATGTCAATCCAACGGCCGTCGTGTTTCTTCGATCTCTGATCTTCTTGCTCCAGCCGCCAAATCCAGCGCCGGCGGGACCGCCTGCTCCCGCCTCCCGTGCAGGCCTCACCGCCCCCTACTACTCCCACTGCTGGCCAAGGCATCCGTCTACTCACCCACACCCCCTGTTATTCTGCGGCGGCGGCAGCCTCACACCACAGCCGAACCAGTGAACCCTCGTACTCCTCTCCGCGTGGGCATCCACTGCCGCGTCTTCCCCGGCTCCGCGTCATCCCCTTCCTAGGCCTCGCCGTCATCCACCGCCCTGGTGCTCTCGGCGCGGCGTGGTCAACGTGGTCAAGGAACGACTTCCATCGGAAGAGTACTGTCGTGGAGAGGCTGACAGCTGGGTCCACGGCTGCCGCAAGGAAGTGCCTCCTTATTACGCGGAAAATAATTATTCCTCCACCTGACAGCAGGGACCCACCGGACGGGCCACCGTATTTGGCAAAAAAAACGTTTCCCCCCTGACAGTTGGGACCCACCGGACGGGCCACCGTATTTCGTGAAAAAAAGTTCTCCCCGCTGTCAGCTCGGACCCACCGGAAGTGCCTCCTTTTTACGCACAAAAAAATGAATACTCTCCCTGCTAGCTGGGACCCAGTATAGTGGGAGGCTGACTTGTGGGCCTACTAAGTTGACGGGGACGGAGGGCTTTGTCAACTTAGTCAATATGCACGATTCCAGCTCCATTGACCGTACGATGTCCATCCAACGGCCGTAGTGCTTCTTCAACCTCTGGTCTTCTTGCTCCAGCCGCCCAAACCAGCGCCGGTCGTGCCTCGGGCTCCTGCCTCCCATGGCCGGCTGCGATGCCGCGGAGGCCTCACCGCCCCTACAACTCCCACCGCTAGCCAGGCCATCCCTCTACTCACCCACACCCCCTGTTATTCTGCGGCGACGGCAGCCTCACACCGCGGCCGAACCAGTGAACCCTCGTACTCCTCTCCGCGTGGGCATCCACTGCCGCGCCTTCCCTGGCTCCGTGTCGTCCCCTTCCAAGGCCTCGCTGTCGTCCACCGCCCTGGTGCTCTCAGCGCGGCGTGCTCAACGTGGTCAAGGGACGACTTCCATCGGAAGAGTACTGTCGTGGAGAGGCTGACAGCTGGGTCCACGGCAGCCGCAAGGAAGTGCCTCCTTATTACGCGGAAAATAATTATTCCTCCACCTGACAGCAGGGACCCATCGGACGGGCCACCGTATTTGGCAAAAAAACGTTTCCCCCCTGACAGTTGGGACCCACCGGATGGGCCACCGTATTTCACGAAAAAAAGTTCCCCCCGCTGTCAGCTCGGACCCACCGGAAGTGCCTCCTTTTTACGCACAAAAAAATGAATACCCCCCTGCTAGCTAGGACCCAGTATAGTGGGAGGCTGACTTGTGGGCCTACTAAGTTGACGGGGACGGAGGGCTTTGTCAACTTAGTCAATATGCACGATTCCAGCTGCATTGACCGTACGATGTCCATCCAACGGCCGTAGTGCTTCTTCAACCTCTGGTCTTCTTGCTCCAGCCGCCCAAACCAGTGCCGGTCGTGCCTCGGGCTCCTGCCACCCGTGACCGGCTGCGATGCCGCGGAGGCCTCACCGCCCCCTACAACTCCCACCGCTGGCCAGGGCATCCCTCTACTCACCCACACCCCCTGTTATTCTGCGGCGACGACAGCCTCACACCGCGGCCGAACCAGTGAACCCTCGTACTCCTCTCCGCGTGGGCATCCACTGCCGCGCCTTCCCTGGCTCCACGTCGTCCCCTTCCTAGGCCTCGCCGTCATCCACCGCCCTGGTGCTCTCGGCGCGGCGTGGTCAACGTGGTCAAGGAACGACTTCCATCGGAAGAGTACTGTCGTGGAGAGGCTGACAGCTGGGTCCACGGCAGCCGCAAGGAAGTGCCTCCTTATTACGCGAAAAATAATTATTCCTCCACCTGACAGCAGGGACCCACCAGACGGGCCACCGTATTTGGCAAAAAAACGTTTCCCCCTGACAGTTGGGACCCACCGGGCGGGCCACCATATTTCGCGAAAAAAAGTTCCCCCCGCTATCAGCTCGGACCCACCGGAAGTGCCTCCTTTTTCGCACAAAAAAATGAATACTCCCCCTGCTAGCTGGGACCCAGTATAGTGGGAGGCTGACTTGTGGGCCTACTAAGTTGTCGGGGACGGATGGCTTTGTCAACTTAGTCAATATGCACGATTCCAGCTCCATTGACCGTACGATGTCCATCCAATGGCCGTAGTGCTTCTTCAACCTCTGGTCTTCTTGCTCCAGCCGCCCAAACCAGCGCCGGTCGTGCCTCGGGCTCCTGCCTCCCGTGGCCGGCTGCGATGCTGCGGAGGCCTCACCGCCCCCTACAACTCCCACCGCTGGCCAGGCCATCCCTCTACTCACCCACACCCCCTGTTATTCTGCGGCGACGGCAGCCTCACACCGTGGCCGAACCAGTGAACCCTCGTACTCCTCTCCGTGTGGGCATCCACTGCCGCACCTTCCCTGGCTCCGTGTCGTCCCCTTCCTAGGCCTCGCTGTCGTCCACCGCCTTGGTGCTCTCGGCGCGGCGTGGTTAACGTTCTCAAGGAACGACTTCCATCGGACGTGGACTGTACGTGGAGAGGCTGACAGCTGGGTCCACGGCCGCAGCAAGGAAGTGCCTCCTTATTACGCGCAAAATAATTATTCCTCCACCTGACAGCGGGGACCCACCGGACGGGCCACCGTATTTCACGAAAAAAACGTTTCCCCCTGACTGCTGGGACCCAACAGCTACATCTTCGCACGCAAGGAAGTGCGTCCGGGCAAAAAAATGATTCGCCCCACTGACTGCTGGGACCCACCAGCTACATCTTCGCACGCAAGGAAGTGCCTGACAGTCGGGACCCACCTGGTCGAAGCGTACGTAGCGTTGTCATTCTGGTCGCGAATGTGTACGTACATACTGGTCGATGTAGAGGCGCGCACGTGTCGTAGTAGAGGCGCGCACGTAGCATGTACACATACGTACAAGGGCAAGTGTGCAAGAAAGAAAATACGGCCACGTACGTACATACGGGCAGGGTCTCGAATGCCTACTCGCGCATACGTACGGCCAGGGCTCGTGTACATGGCTCGGTCGGAACAGAGAAACCGCGTCGTCGTGTTCATGGGGAGCCAACCGGCTGGGTCGAAACGGAATGTGTCGTCGTGTTCATCGGGAGGGCTTGGACGGAACAGCCGATGGAAACGAGGCCTGACGTACCGCAGAACGGAGGAAACGACCTTGTGTTCGACCGGCCACATTTGAAACGGGATCCTGTTCATCGGGAGGGGTCTGGCATACCGCACAACGGAGGAAACAGACCTCCTACAGTCGAAACGGGGGTCCTGTTGATCGGGAGGGGTGTGGCGTACCGCAAAACGGAGGAAACAGACTTGTGTTGGAGCGCTACGGTCGAAACGGGGGTCCTGTTCATTGGGAGGGGTGTGGCGTACCGCAAAACGGGACTCCACGGGATACTGTTCATATCCACCGTCGACCCCCTCCAGCCTCCACGGGTTACAGTTCATTCACCGTCGACCTCCTCCAGCCTCCACCTGCGACTGTTCATCCACGGGCTCCTATTCATCCAGCCTCCACCGCGCGCTACTCCACCGGCTACTGTTCAACCAGCCCTCTCCATGGGCTCCTGTTCAACCACCCTCCACGGGCTACTGTTCATCCATCCCTCCACCGTCTACTCTTCATCCTGCCCTCCACAGGGTGGTCCTGTTCATCCTGCCTTCCACGGGGTCCTGTTCATCCAGCCCCAACCGGCTCGATCGATCGGGGTCCTGTTCATCCAGAGGCAACACCATGGGCTCCTGTTCATCCACCCCACCGGGAACCGTTCATCAAAACCCCCCAGCAACGCTCACTGTTCATCCAGAGGCAGCATCGATCGGCTTCAGTTAGCAGCAGTAGCGAAGGAATCGCTCGATTGGGTTCAGTTAACAACCATCAATCGATCGCTTGGGCTCAGTAACACGTAGCCTGCAGTGCAATCACTCGGGTTCAGTTAGAGCCCAACGCCTCGCTCGGGTTCAGTTAGAGCCCAATGCCTCGCACCCACGCGCGTGCGTGTACGAGAGAAACGCGCATCGCTCGGCCCCGACCACCCACCGTAACCGGGAACACCCTGATAGTTTCCTCGCCCTCGCTTCTACCATGGTTTTTTCCGTCATGGACGGCCCAAATAATGTCATGCAGCTGCGTCTCCGGCCCGCCCAGGACGAAAAGCCCATTTTCTGTCATGATTTTTTGTCATAGAAGTAGGACCCCACCACATCTATGATGATACCGGGTTTTGTCACAATTATCGTCATAGAAGTGTCATAAGTATAACATAATTTTTTTTCGTTCGGCCCAAAATGTCACGGATGTTTACTTTTTTTTGTAGTGCTTGCTGCTCGGGTGATGTGTTTAACAAACAACGATCTCACCATCATTGACGTGATGGTGACCGTAATCAACAAACAAGTCCAGCCTCTCCGGCAGCGCATGCACCCATTATTGAAGTACAATGGAACCAACAACACCACCCGATCTATTTGGGAAGGCTTTGATGATCAAGCAACCTTTGGCGCCGCCCTGGCTAGCATATACAAGGGGAAGCCATCGACTTCGCCAAGTAGAACTTCAAGGATAGCTTCTCTTACTACAGGCTTGCCGAAGCGGTAAGCTTTTGTTTTGAATTATATCGTCCATCTGAGCATTGCCTTTATACTCCTCACCAGCTTTTCAACATATCCGAGCAACGGTGCAGGAGATGGGTTGAAGCCCTCAACTGCCCTGCGCCCGAGCCGGGGGTTTATTCTTGTGACGATGATCCCGACTTTCACGAGGACGAGGAGCTGCCCGTTCTTTTCGTGAAGGGGGTCTTTTACCTGGCGAGCCTCGATGGCTCTAAGTGGCCCTCAACCCGATGCACCAGGGACCATTCCATATACTGCGATGAGGTCTCCTCATACTTCTTCTCAAAAGCGATCTTCTACCCGCAAGGACCCGAGCATCCCGACCTCCTCTCCTAAGGGTCGCTGCTTTAAGCGCAAGCGAACCTATCTGGCCCCTCAAGTGGGCAAACTAGAGGACGTCTGAGGTGGTGTTGCCAAGCTGGCCACCATAAGGACAAAGCGTGTTGCCCCTCCCCCTAGAAAGGTAAGTTTTTCCTGGAGTTATTTTCTTAACCGACATGGTGTATTCACTGCGTGAGCCCTGATGTCGGCAACAAGCTCGCACACGCCACCCGTGGGGATAGACTCCATGGGTGTTCGAGAGCCAAGGACCGTTGCTAAGCCAGGGGCTACACCAAGGCCTGCTCCTGAAGCACCTCAACCAGAAACTCCGAAGACCTATTCGGCCACCACCTCCGAGGTTGATAGCGCCATGAATCATCCGTGGAGAAAGAATCCTTAAGGAATCACGTCTTCTCTAGTCAAGAGTTCAATGCCCTCAGTTCGGTGGACGCTTCCCTCGGCGCGACCCGATTCACTTTTGAAGAAGCGGTGGATGTGTTGTACTCGGTTCCTTTAATTAGTTTAACAGTATACAGATGATTCTGGGTTGAATCGATGATTATCCACATTGAACCGTCTTGTCATAACAAAGCTTGAAATATTTCTGATGAGTTGGAAGAGGTAAATGTCTGCCATGTATGGCACTAGCCCCTAAGACACTTGTCGGATGAAAATCAGACTAGTGGATTAAATGTTTGCCCTTGACTGAGAGTGAAACCCAGTAGCCCCCAGATTTTAATGTGGGAATGGGTGGCCATGTTAAGGGTCGAATATAAGTGATTTTGTCTCACAGTTTGTTCGGGAGGAAAACAAGAGCCTCTCCGAGGTACTATCGACAACCAAGGTGAAGCTGAACTCCGCGTAATCCGAGGTGGAGCATATCAAGAAGTTCACCCGAGAAGCAAATGGTAAGTGCAGCCAGCTATATTATTTCCTGAAGCTTAAGATCTTTAATGGGTCTTGTATCCGTAGCAGTGGAGACCATTGGTCAACTAGAGAAGGACCTGGAGTAGGCACAAGAGGATTTGCGGTATGCTGAATCCCAAGAGCAGGCAGGCCAGCGCATGTTGACCCACAGTCAGGGTGAAAACAACAAGATCAAGGCTGAGAATGAGCGGCAGGCCCAAGAGATTGCGAATCTTAAAGCTCAACTATCTGCCGCCGAGGCGAGAAATCAGAAGACAATTGTAGCCTTTTCCAGTAAGCATACTTATCTTTCAAATGGCTGCCGATGTACTATGTTGTCGCTCAATCTTTCGATATCTTATCTTTTTAGTGCTCCTAACCGGTCGGCTGCAAGAAACCGCCAGTTCCTCATCCGAAGATGCCTTGACGAAGCTTATCAATGTACATGAAAGATCTCAGAGAGCGATGGAAATTGTGTTCAAAGCGTTATGTCTCAATGAACCTGTTCCCGAAGGAATGTCCGAGCTTGCCAATCGCCTCAAGGGAGCTCGGCGCCAGATACAGGTGTGGAAGGTGCCAGCTTACCGGGAGGGAGCGCGGGAGGCATGGACCATGATAAAAACCGGCTTCCGTGGTGAGTGATACGTCTCTAACGTATCTATAATTTTTGATTGTTCATGCTATTATATTATCAATCTTGGATGTTTTATATACATTTACTAGCAACTTTATATCATTCTTGGGACTAACCTATTAACTTAGTGCCCAGTGCCAGTTGCTGTTTTTTGCTTTTTTTTACTTTGCAAAATATCAATACCAAACGAATTCCAAATGCCACGAAACTTTTTGGAGATTTTTTTCTGGCAAGAGAAGAGGCTCCTGAGGGGCCCTACGCACCAGGGCGTGGCAGGGGCCTCTAGCGCACCCTGGCGGGTAGTGGGGCCCATGGGCACCGCCTTTTCCTGCCCCCACCTCAATAAATACTCTATAATCCCAAAAACCCTAGGGGAGTTTACGAAATACTTTTTCCATCAGTGCAAGTTCCAAAACCACGAGATCCAATCAAGAGGCTTTTTCCGGCACTCTGTGATGACCCACAAGTATAGGGGATCTATCGTAGTCCTTTCGATAAGTAAGAGTGTCGAACCCAACGAGGAGCAGAAGGAAATGACAAGCAGTTTTCAGCAAGGTATTCTCTGCAAGAACTGAAATTATCGGTAACAGATAGTTGCGTGATAAGATAATTCGTAACGGGTAACAAGTAACAAAAGTAAACAAGGTGCAGCAAAGTGGCCCAATCCTTTTTTTGTAGAAAAGGACAAGCCTGGACGAACTCTTATATAAAGCAACGCGCTCCTGAGGACACATGCGAATTGTTGTCAAGCTAATTTTCATCATGCTCAGATGATTCGTTCGTTACTTTGATAATTTGATATGTGGGTGGACCGGTGCCTAGGTGCTGCCCTTCCTTGGACAAGCCTCCCACTTATGATTAACCCCTCTCGCAAGTATCGGCAACTACGAAAGAAAAATTAAGGTATACTAGCCATAGCATGAATCTATGGATCCAAATCAGCCCCTTACGAAGCAACACATAAACTAGGGTTTAAGCTTCTGTCACTCTAGCAACCCATCATCTACTTATTACTTCCCAAGACCTTCCCCTAGGCCCAAACCATGGTGCAGTGTCATGTAGTCTACGCTCACATAACACCACTAGAGGAGAGACAACATACATCTCATCAAGATATCAAACGAATACCTAATTCACATGATTACTTATAACAAGACTACTCCCATGTCCTCAGGAAGAAACGTAACTACTCACAAAGCATATTCATGTTCATAATCAGAGGAGTATTAATTACCAGTAAGGATCTGAACATATGATCTTCCACCAAATAAACCAACTAGCATCAACTACAAGGAGTAATCAACATTACTAGCAACCCACAGGTACGAATCTGAGGTTTTGAGACAAAGATCGGATACAAGAGATGTACTAGGGTTTGAGAGGAGATGGTGCTGGTAAAGATGTTGATGGAGATTGACCCCCTCTCGATGAGAGGATCGTTGGTGATGACGATGGCTTTGATTTCCCCCTCCGGGAGGGAAGTTTCCCCGGTAGAACAGCTCCGCCGGAGCCCTAGATTGGTTCTGCCCATGTTCCGCCTAGAGACGGCGGCGCTTCGTCCCGAAAGCTTCCTTCTGATTTTTTCAAGGTCAAAACACACCATATAGCAGAAGATGTTAGTCGGAGGCCTGTCAGGTGGCCCACAAGACCGGAGGGCGCCCCCAGGGGGTAGGGCGTGCCCTCCACCCTTGTGGATGGCAGGTGGCCCCCCTATGGTGCTTTCTTCGCCCAATATTTTTTTATATATTCCAAAAATATTCTCCGTGAAGTTTCAGGACTTTTGGAGTTGTGCAGAATAGGTCTCTAATATTTGCTCCTTTTCCGGTCCAGAATTCCAGTTGTCGGCATTCTCCCTCTTCATGTCAACCTTATAAAATAAGAGAGAAAAGGCATAAGTATTGTGATATAATGTATAATAATAGACCATAATGCAATAAATATCAATATAAAAGCATGATGCAAAATGGACGTATCACTCTGCCGGAGGAGGCAACGATCACGTAGGGGTTCATCATCCTTGCCACCCCTCCGATGATGCGTGAGTAGTTTATCACAGACCCATGGGTCCGTAGTTAGTAGCTACATGGATTATTCTCTCTTTTTGGTCTTCTATACAATGTTCTCCTTGATGTTCCTGGAGATCTATTTGATGTAATGACTTTTTGCGGTGTGTTTGTTGGGATCCGATGAATTGTGAGTTTACGATCAGATCTATCCATGTAAGTTATTTGAGTTTTCTCTGAACTCTTTTATGCATGATTGTTATAGCCTCGTATTTCTTCTCTGAATTATTGGTTTACTTTGGCCAACTAGATTGATTTTTCTTCCAATGGGAAGAGGTGCTTTGTGATGGGTTTGATCTTGCCGTGCTCAATCTCAGTGACAAAAAGAGACATGACACGCATGTATCATTGCTATTAAGGGTAACAAAATGAGGTTTATTCATACGTGAGTTTATCTTGTTTACATCATGTCATCTTGCCTAATGCATTACTCTGTTTTTCCATGAACTTAATACACTAGATGCATGCTGGATAGCGGTCGACGTGTGGAGTAATAGTAGCAGATGCAGACATGATACTCTGTTTTTCCATGAACTTAATACACTAGTAGCAGATGCAGAATCGTTTCGGTTTACTAATCTTGGATGTGATGCCTATATACGTGATCATTGCCTTGGATATTGTCATAATTATTTTCCTTTGTATCAGTTGCCCAACAGTAATTTGTTTACCCATCATATGCTATTTTCTCGAGAGAAGTCTCTAGTGAAAACTATGTCCCCTGGGTCTACGTTCTATCATACAAAAATCCTAAAAATACCTTCCTACAAATTTTTGTGTGTGTTTTAGTTAGATCTATTTATCATTTCCTATACAATTTAATATATCTCAATACCGTTGAGGGATTGACAACCCCTCTACGCGTTGGGTTGCAAGTATTTGTTGTTTGTGTGCAGGTGTTGTTTACATAGTGTTGCTTGCTTCTCCTACTGGATTGATAACCTTGGTTTAATAACCGAGGGAAATAATTATCTCCACTATACTGCATCATCCCCTCCTCTTTGGGGAAATCCCAATGTAGCTCACAAGTACTAGGAAGAATTTCTCGCGCCATTGCCGGGGAGACGTCATCAACATCTATCAAGTACCTACGCATAAAATTTCAACTCCTCGCAATTTACTTTATTTGACATTTTCCTCTCATTATCATCTCCCCCACTTCTAAAAGGTTTTTCCAAAAATACAAAAGTATTTTGTGTTTGCCTTTTTCTTGTTAGATCTTTTGTTTGCTTATGATCTTGTTTGCGTAGTTATAATGTCTCAAGAAAATACCAAATTATGTGATTTTTCCAATACTATTGTAACATCCTAAATTTTCAATTTGGAATGTTATACATTAGATCATCCTTGCATATAATATTTTATTGCATTTTGTTTGATCCTAGAAATTCTACGCAACTCAAGGACCCGTAGAGAGAGTTGGAGATTTCATTATTTTCATATTCGAGTTTTTCTCGAACTTTGAAAAGAGGATCATTTGATTTTAATTATTTTTCTCTTGAATATTTCTTATATAAAAATAAAAGAGAGAGGATAAAATGACTTCCTCAAAATAAAGAAATATTGGATATTTAATATTAAAATCAAATAAGATTTTTATTTGGAGTTTTGTCGCTATTTTATTTGAATTAGGAAAAATATGCGTTTTTCAAAATTTCATTTTAGGCCCAAATAAATGTTCACCTTGTCCGACCTATTTTTAAAGGGCGGGGAAAATTTATTTTGGGAGTTTTGGAGTCCATTTAGTATTTCTTTTATTTGTTTTTCCAAGCGGAATTATTAAAAAAGAGGGAACCGACCTACGGGCCGTATCCGACCCGGACTCCTCCCAGGACCCCCTTTATAAGCCGCCGCCCCAGCCCACCCCGTGCCAACCCTAGCCGCCGCCGCCTGCAGCCGTTGCCGCCGCCGCCCGCGTTGCCAGACCCGCCGCCGCCCCCGCCTGATCTAGCCGCCGTTGACCGTCGTTTGACCGGTCGATTTTCTTCGGTAAACCCCGGTTTTTTTCCCGTTTATTTCGTTAGATCGGTTTTATTTTTCCGGTTTAGTTATTTAGTGGACGTTCGACCGTACGCTTGTTTTAACGAATGGTTTTCACCGTTTAGCCGCAGACAGCGAACGTTCGTTCGTTAGCCTATTCGTCAGTTTTTCTTTTTCTGGGATTTTCCGCGATTATTTTCGATCGTGATTTCTGATCCGATTTTTGTTTTAGTTTATCTTTTCGCTCGTTTATCGGAATCAGGTGATTCAAGTGCCTAGAGTTTCGTCTCGAAGCCATCTTTCTGTTTAACCAACTTAAACGAGATTTTGCTACTGTAAAATTTGACTTTAGTCCAGATTAGTAAACGAAGCTTGTTTCTTTCGCCGTTTGAGTTTTGTTGCTTCGTTTGATTTGATTCTTTTTGCAAACCGGAGTTCTTAATCTGAACTTTCTGGTTAGATCTCTTATTTGAGTTTAACCTGTGCACTTGCTTGATTGCTTATTGTATGCTTGTTTGTTTGCGATAGAGTACCCAGAGTGTGAAGCGTACTACTACGAGTCTCTAGGTTTCGCGAATCATCAGCAAGGCAAGTAACACTTTGATCATACCTCTTTACTACCCAGTTTTATTGCATTAGATCAATCCTCAAAACTATTGCATGGTTAGGATCTGATTTGAATTTTGGGTTTGGGAAGTAGATGAGGTAGTACCTATTCACCTTTTTATTATCAAACCTATGGGAGTTACTTCTACATTGATTATACTGCTGTGCTATGCTCGTAGACGTGGATTGGGTTTGAGAGTATTCATGACATTTGTGAGTATTGTGAATTAATGGTTTACTTAAGGTGGCAACTTAAATACACATCCGGGTGGATTGAGGCACCTGGGGAATCCAGTGATTGCCTGTATTTTTTTGGAAATCCCGGGGTACCGTGTGATTCTCCTATGGACTGCCACCTATGCTCATGAGATTATTCATGCTAGAAACTTCCGTGTGCAGCCACAAGCCATTATGGGCTCTGGCATAGTTGATTAAGTCGTGTGAACTCTTACAGTGGTAGACTAGCAGATGTAGGGGATGTAGGTGGTACTGTCTACCCATCGTAAGGTGCTAACGCTTCTGAAAGACTGTGTCTCGGTCATCCATTTCTCAAACACCATGTAGTACGAGAACTCCAACGGAGGAGATCGAGTCTTGTGGGGAAAAGTGCGCAAATCTCTGCAGAGTGTACAAACTAATCATGATTAGCCGTGTCCCCGGTTATGGACATCTTGAGTATCTGGTTCTTGGATTATCATGTGGATCTCATCACTCTTAATTATAAAATTTGATTGGGTTATTTATTACTTTTAATTGGGATTGAAATGGGGTTTACCATTCTCAATGTTTAACAACCACCTTGATAGTTAAATAAAATATATTCCTTTGCAGTAGGGAAAAGTTGGCTTTCCGCAAAACATATTAACCATACAGCCTCCACCAGCCATATATGCATGTAGTGATAGCATGATTCTGTTCATTACTCTCTTGTGTTACATTGCCAGCATATTCCATGTGCTGACCCGTTTTTGGGCTGCAACGTATCATGTTGCAGACTTTTCAGACGACGAGTAAGGAGCCTTAGGTTGTGGTCTTTCACTCAGTGATGCCGTTGGAGTTGATGGACTCACTTTATCTTCCAAGCCTTCCGATGTTATCGTATTAGTTGGCCTTAAGCCATATTTATTGTAATAAGTTCTCTGTTGAGACATTCATTGTAATAAGTGTGTGATTGCTACTCTGTTATAAATCCTTCAAGTACTGTGCGTGTCAGCATTACCAATCCAGGGATGACACTGATGCACAGAGATCAGACTGTTTGATGTTTGGTCGCTACACTAATAATAACGATTGTATTAGTACTCTGATTTCTCCTCCTGCCGCTAGTGTGGAGTATTATGATATTAATGTCGCTTTGTTGACTACTGTTATGAAAGAGCAATTTTCCGATAGTCCTAATGAGGATGCCGCATCCCATCTAAACATTTTCGTAGAATTGTGTGATATGCAAAAGAAAAAAAAGGTGTGGACAATGATATTGTGAAATTAAAACTACTTCCTTTTTCTTTGCGAGATCGTGCAAAAATTTGATTTTCATCTTTGCCACGAAGTACTATTGATTCTTGGGACAAGTGCAAAGATGCCTTTATCACTAAGTAGTTTCCTCCCACGAAAATTATTTCCCATAAAAATCAAATTACGAATTTAAAGAAACTTGAGCACAAACATGCTGCACAATCTTGGGAAATAATGAAATTGATGATAAAAAAAATTCCCTACTCATGGTTTAAATTTGTGGATGATCATACAATTTTTTTATGCGGGATTGGATTTTGTCTCTAGAAATCTTTTAGATTTCGCCGCGGGTGGTACTTTTATGGAATTTACTTTGGGTGAAGATACTAAATTACATGATAATATTATGGCTAATTATTCACAATGGCATACTGAAAGAGCTCTTACTAGTAATAAAATTAATTGTCTTGAAGAAATTAGTACTTTGAGTGATAAAGTTGATGCTCTTATGAAATTGGTTGCTAGTAAAAATTCTCCTATTGATCCTAATAATGTGCCCTTGTCTACTTTGATTGAGCACAATAATGATCCCATAGATGTGAATTTTGTCTCCCGAAACAATTTTAATAACAATGCTTATAGAGGTAATTTTAATCCTAGGCCTTTTCCTGGAAGTTCCTCTAATAATTATGGCAATTAATATGGTAATTCTTAAAACAACAATAATAATAATAGGATGCCCTCTGATCTTGAGAGTAATATTAAAGAATTTATCAATGCTAAAAAAGTTTTCAACACTACGATAGAAGAAAAATTGAGTAAGATTGATGATATGTCTAGGAGCATTGATAGAATTACACATGATATAGAAAATCTCAAGATTAAAAGTTTTCCACCCAAGGTTGATGTTAATGAATCAATTAGAGCTTTATATGTCTCCATAGATGAGAGTATAAGAGAACCGCCATGCTAAGAGCTAAAAGAGATTTTTTAGAAAAGGCGATTCCACCCAACTTTTTTTGTACTAATGATGAAGATGTTAAGATGATTGGTGTTTATTCTATTGATTCCTTGTTTGGCAATATTAAAATTGATGATAAGGGGATTGAAGAAGAGTCAACTTTAGCTAGAAGGCGTCCCCATAATTCGGAGGGTGAAAATCCTGTTGAAAACAATGATAAAAGTGGGTTTGGAGAGGTAAAAACTTTAACTAGTGATGTGCCTACTCTTTTAGATTACAAGGACTTTAATTATGATAATTGCTCTTTGATTAAATGCATTTCTTTGTTACAATCCATGCTAAATTCACCAATGCATATGAACAAAATAAAGCCTTTACTAAATAGATTGTAGAAGTAATGATGAAAACTTTAGAAGAAATGTTGGAATTAGAGATTTCAATTCCTAGAAAATTATAGAATGGGAACCCACCATTAAAGTAAAGATAGACCGTTTTTATGAACTATAGGTGTAGTGATTGACATGAAAGAAGGGAATATTAAAATTTTAGTTTCCACTAAGGAAGGGCATGGAACACTTCCCTAGAACTAGAATTAAGCCACCATATGAATCAATCATGAGGGAAACCTATGGAGCAAAAACCAAAGAGCACAATACTTGAATCTATCCATTATGCCTAGCAAGGGGCGTAAAACAAGAGCGCTTGTTGGGAGGCAACCCAATAGTTATCTTTTAAATTTTTGTTTTCCTTTATGTTCTTCAATAAGTATGCAATTATACTAATGTTATGATTGTGTTTAAATATGTTAATTAGTGCTTGTGCATTAACAAGAACTTTTGCGTCCCAGCAAGGGGCGTAAAGCCTTTAGGATTATGTTGGATGATAGTTGATTTGATTCTGTGCATTAACAAGAACTTTTGCGTCCAGGAGCAGAATTGTTTAAATTTGCTGGAGTGTGATAAAATTTTGAATTTTTACACATGATTGGTATACAAATTTTCCACATTGTTCTAATTTTTCATAATTTTTGGAGTTACATAAGTATGGTTAAAGTTCAGATTACTACAGATTGTTCTGTTTTTCCAAATTCTTTTTCCGTTGCATTGTGTGCTTATTTTCATGAATCTATGGATTTTATGGGGGGGGTAAGCCATGGTAAAGTTATAATACAGTAGATATAATGCAATAATAAAGTATAAATGGGTTTGCAACAATACTTAAAGTGGTAATTTGCTTTATTATACTAACGGATCTCATGAATGTTTTGTTAAGTTTTGTGTGATTGAAGTTTTCAAGTTTTGGGTGAGATCACGATGATGAAGGAATAAGTAGTGGCAAGAGCCTAAGCTTGGGGATTCCCATGGCACCCCAATGTAACATTCAAGGACTACCAATCAACTAATCTTGGGGATGCCCCGGAAGGAATCCCCTCTTTCTTCTAACGACCATCGGTAATTTTACTTGGAGCTATATTTTTATTCGTCACATACATGAGTGTTGCTCGGAGCGTCTTGTACTATAGTCTTTCCTTGTTTTGCTTTTTAGTTTGTCAAATCATCCTTGCTGGGCACACCTATTTGAGAGAGCCATAATGATATCTTTATTTGTTAGAATTACTCTATGTGCTTCACTTAAATTATTTGAGCTAGGGAATTGCTCTAGTACTTCACCCATGTCTTTTTTAGCACAGTGGTAGTTTAATTTTTGAAGAAATACTCTCATGCTTCACTTAGATCACTTTGAGATTTAGTAAAATTTTGAAGAAATACTCGCATGCTTCACTTAGATCATTTTGAGAGTTGGAAAGCTTTTGAAGAAATATGCTCTCATGCTTCACTTATATTATTTTGAGAGTTGAAAATTTTGGAGAAATATTTATGATCTCATGCTTCACATAAATTTATTTGAGAGCTTGTTATTAGCAATGGTAATTTGCATAAGATATGGATTTGGTCCCAAAGTGATAGATATTCAAGAGGGATATAGTAAAAACTTTCATGAAGATCATTGGATATTAAAACTTGATTCCTTGCAATAGTTTTGCGATATGGAGATAGTAATATGTGAGTCATGTTGGTGAGTAATTATGCTTTAGTAAGAATATTTGTGTTAAGGTTTGTGATTCCCTATGCAAGCATGAAAGTCAATAGTTATGCAACGAAGTTACATCCTACTTGTGGTGCATTATTCAGTGTTAGTTATGTTTAATGCTCGTTTATGGTCGTTTTTGTTTTTGGTTGGTCGCTTCTCAATCTATTTGCTACCCTTCATTTGTACTAAGCGAGAATGCTGCTTGTGCATCCAAATACTAAACCAAGTTGTGCCAAATGAGTCAATCATACCTACCTATATGCGGTGTTTCCATACCGTTCCAAGTAAATTTGTATGCGCCAACTCTAATTTTCAAATGAAATTCCTTTTTGTGTGCCTGTACCACTCATGAAGCGGCAGGGGGTGGCCAATATTTTCCATGCTAGGTATGCTATTCTCAAGATGAGTGTTTATTCACTTGTCATTGCACGAGAGTGTGGCAGGTAATAGGGATGCCTAGTCCCAAAATGAAAACAAATATGTTGTTTGTAATATATTCCTTGGAAAGTGTTGGTATGGAAGGCACACGTGGATACGGCTAGCCATGGACTGTGAAAGAATGGTGGAAAGGAAATAAACTTTACTTTCTATTTGGGAACCGCCTATGATTTATCTAGCATGGAAGATATTGGGAATTCTCTGTCGTTTTCATTGACAAGAAAAGCATGCATCTCAAAACAATTTTATCTCTCAGTTTAAGCTTTGAGCTTTGGCACCTTTACAAATCTCTACTTCCCTCTGTGAAGGGCCTATCGATCTACTTTTATGCAATTTTTATTTTTACCGAGTCTCCATCTTCTCTTATAAAGCACCAACTAGGGAACACAATTGTCATACTTATGCATTGGATGTAGTTAATATTTGAGTGTGTTTCATGAATGGATCAATGATTGAGCATAATGGGCTAGGGATAAGTCGCTTTAGCATTGATATTTTGAAAGACATGGTTGCTTGTTGATATGATTGAGTATTGATGTTTTAATGTAAAATTATAGACTAATCTTTGAATCACTTAAAGTCCAAATGTCCATACTACAAAAGAAAAGAATATGTGATGATTATGATAGGTAGCATTCCACATCAAAAATTCTATTTTTCTCATTTACATAGTCGAGGACGAGATGTAATTAAGCTTGGGGATGCTTGATACGTCTCCAATGTATCTATAACTTTTTATTGTTCCATGCTATTATATTACCAATCTTGGATGTTTTATATACATTTATTAGCAACTTTATATCATTTTTGGGACTAACCCACTACTGCAGGATGCTGCTAATGCGACAATACGATCAGAGACCCTTCGACGAAACTGTGTGTGATGCAATAATCGCAAACGATGGTGTAAAAAACTCGTCAAAAAAGGTGCAAAACATTTGCAATGACGGATGCATCAAACACGGTTCAGATTTTAGTTGCGTGTGCGATCCAAGGCATACGGTTTAGTTCAATTAACTGTTTGTGATGAGGAGGAACAAAAGAAACGGGCAGCCAGATGAAGGTGTGTGCGATATATAGCATACGGTTCACTCGGATGAACTGTTTGTGATTAGGCAACACAAAAGAAACAGTCAGCCAGATCAAGGTGTGTGCGATATACGACATGCAGTTCACTCAGATGAACTGTTTGCATTGAGACAAGAGAACAGAAACGGTTCAATATAACAAATATCATAAATATTACAAGGTTCAAATTCAAAGATTACAATGCCCAAATTCAAACATTGCATGCCTTGTCATTTCTGCAAAGGGATCAGCCGCTAACAAGTCATGTATGGGTTTGACACAATGACTTCCAATTACTCTGTAATATGCTCTTCCAATACGAAGATTAGCTTTTTTGGAGCCTCTTCCATTCTGCAGTATCTGCCGGCTCTGATCAACATACCATTCATCTTTCCTAATTAAATGCGTGTTCAACCTCAGTACCCTCAGCACCCTTGCTCTAGTAAGAAAGAACCTGGCGAGTGTAATCTCCGGTAAGGTCCCTCAGTAGGAGTTCAAAGTAATATTTGAGAGATGCAGATCCAGGCATTCGATGTGATTGTCGTTATAAACATTATCCACCTCTGTGCCTATTATTATCTGCAAAAGAAGAGAATGTGTTAGTGCCTACATGCAGTTTTGAACACTACTACACTCCTATTTGGTTTGCAGGATTTGTAAAATGCACCAATGTTCCATCTTCGATCTGACATTATTAACATGGACATTTGATTGCAATCTAGAAACATGTAGCCTTCTTCACAAGAGGTTGGATTGGATGAAAAACTCCCTAAGAAAACTAGTACAAACGAATCCAAAGGAGAAATGCTTATGGATTGTAACCATATGAATCAAGCAACCAATATGGGGTGGGGGGTGTATGTCCTGAAATCCTCCAAAATTCATTCAGAAATCGTACTACATTGTCATTGTAAACTTGGGAAAATGTTCAAAATATTGAACTCCCTTATGGTTAACATTTAAAAGGAAAGGAACATCACCTCAATATACAGCTTCTTCAGGCACGGAAAGCATCTCAGGCAACTGAAAACTTGGTCCCGGTTGGGGCCGACAGATTCTAATGCCAAGACCTTCTCTGTGCCCAGAATCTAGGTGAAGCTTTGCTGGATGACAGACAAACATAGATCTTCAAAATTAGAAATAATTTTGATATCAAGAAGGAGAGGTATAAGGCGACTGTAGTACCTGAAAGTAGTAGTATTTGACAAACGAGTAGCCCATCGCTGTCAATTTTGGCGCAGAATTGACATCGATTCTTGTTCGACCTTGTTGATCAACTACAAGTAATCTCACAAGTGAAGGTGTGTCCTCAATGACCATATTGTGGTCCACCTTTTGTGATCTCTCGTTGCAGCACCCGCAACACACATAAATAGCCCGGAGAGTCCTGGAGGTGATGTGCAAGGTACTCGACCAATTCATCGCCTCAAGACGAAGGAACCCGAGTGCAGTACAGCCGCGGAGCAGGCATTCCATGGCATCCTTTGGGATGAAGACGGCAACGAGCTCGAGGTGCTTCAGTCCTGGTAGAAAAAGAGCGGGCGCGTCATTCAGGGGGGTGGCAGTTCATGAACTTGGCGAGGTAGAACATGGGCGTGAAGCTGAGCGCGGACGTTGGCAGCAAGCGCATATGCCCATCATTAAAACTGAGCTTCTCGAGCTAATCTATGGCGGGGGGTCGAAATCACTCGTCAAGCTTGGCTCGGTCCTTGCCATTGGAATGGAACTTGCCCGTGATAAGGCCTTTGATTGGGCCATGGTGACTGCTGAGGATCTTGGAGAACGCATCCAAGGTTTGGCGATAGCCATGGCAGAGCTCGTGGTCGTCGAGGAGGTCCAGAGGGGTGAGGAGCCATAGGGCGCGCCACCGCCGAGAAAGGGTGGCTGTCCTCGCCCGATATTTGATTGTGAGGAGGGATATGATGACTCTGAACATATCATCGGGGAGGTTGTTGATGAAGTCTAGGCCTGCTGGAGTCGCTTGCGGTTCTTTCTCGACCCGCCTCTGCTTGTTGGCAGCCTCGTTCTCCACCTCGTCCGTGACGACGGATACCTCTGTCTCCATATTCACGTTGTGCTCCGGTGCTTCAGCAGCCCCGGGGTCGCCACTCCCTCCGATGGGGAGCTTCGGCAGCATCCTCTTACACTGACGGCTTTGAGGACTCAGAGCGGCGTCGAGGATACGGGCGGAGAGAGAGGATTGTGTGTGTGGCGAGGATGGGGGGGTGCGGCCGCTCGGCCGCGCCGTTAATACAGACCAGTGGGAGCGAGGCGGGCGGCGGTCCAAGGTTGTCTCGCTTGCCAATGAGAACGACCGCTTAATCTCTATGAATGAAATCTATACTTAATTACCGAATTTTAGTTGCAAAAATTAGATAGTGCTATTGATTTTTAGCTGCATATTTTGACAAATTGCAGTGTCTTTTGCTTAGCGTCGAAGTCTGGCTTTAATTTGCATACTGTAATCTGAACCGTTTGCGTTGAAGAGCTGCACAGATCCTGCGTTGAACAGCTTGCATGCTTCCCAATGAGCCTGCGCACCGGACTGCGCTCACGCGCCTCCCGTTCAGTCAAGCAACTGTCCTATAGCCATTAAAACCAAGACACGTGGGGTCACGTGAATGGTTAACAGAACGCACACGGTTTGAATTATACAAACGTTTGAGATATTAAAGTGGCAGCTATTTTTTCAAAATGCCTTTGTTGGCTGTTATTCGAGTGCGCCTTCTCTCAAAATGGACACGAAAAATACCACAGCATGTCGGGTGCCATTCCATGATAGCATGCCAAGTTTCATGAAATTCAGACGAGTTTTGGATTTACTAGAATTTAAAAGCCAGGTATCTCAATGTTTTGCCGGCAATCAATAGTCCCCTAGTGTTTGAAATTCATTCCCATTTCTTGCATGGGACCTAAGCATGCACCCAAGGACACCTATTTGATTTTTCAACCAATTTATATGCACTGGAGCATGTGCATGTATTTCAAATTTGAATTATGCACATAAAATGCCTATAAAACCCAGTTAATGTATAAAAATATCCAAACGAACCCCAAAAAATTACAAAACTTAACACAACACTCATGTTGTTCTATGTTGGCACTAGAAAATTTTGGAAAGCAATAAGAGGCAACAGATATCGTTTCGTCCCCAAAGGTGGCACGTTCCGTACCGAAACAATCAGGCTTGTTGTGAGAACCTCTGGTTTGTGAGAAGCTTATACCCAAACCTGCCCCAAGTGGGACAAAAAATTTACCACGGCATGTTGATGCCGCTCCATGATAGCATGCCAAGTTTCATGAATTTCAGATGAGTTTTGGATTTACTAGAATTTAAAAGCCAGGTATCTAACCGTTTTGCCGGCAATCAACAGCCCCATGGTGCTTGAAATTCATTCCCATTTCTTGCATGGGACCTAAGCATGCACCCAAGGATACATATTTGATTTTTGAACCAATTTATATGCACTGGAGCATGTGCATGTATTTCAAATTTGAATTATGCACATAAAATGCCTAGAAAACCCAGTTAATGTATAAAAAATGTCCAAACGAACCCCGAAAAATTCCAAAACTTAACACAACACTCCTGTTGTTCTATGTTGACACTAGAAATTTTTTGAAAGCGATAAGAGGAAACTGATATCGTTTCGTCCCCAAAGGTGGCATGTTCTGTACCAAAACCATCAGGCTTGTGGTGAGAAGCTATGGTTTGTCAGAAGCTTATACCCAAACCTGCCCCAAATGGGACAAATTTTTTACCACGACATGCTGATGTTGCTCCATGATACCATGCCAAGTTTCATGAATTTCAGACGAGTTCTAGATTTACTAGAATTTAAAAATCAGGTATCTTAATGTTTTGCCAGCAATCAACAGTGCCCTGGTGTTTGAAATTCATTCCCATTTCTTGCATGGGACCTAAGCATGCACCCAAGGACACATATTTGATTTTTGAACCAATTTATATGCACCGGAGCATGTGCATGTAGTTTAATTTTTAATTGTGCACCTGAAAATGGCTAGAAAACCAGTTTAATGTACAAAATGTCCAAACGAACCTTGAATAATTCCAATTCCTTTACGACACACATATAGTTGCATGTTCACTGCAGATAAAAGTTCTAGCAATTCAAACACCGTCCATTGTCGCTGTGACCCCATTATGTAATTCAATTCAAGAAGAAAAATCAAGTAGATCCCACACAATTTATTATCACCAACCGTGTGAGATGTAGTACAAAATATCTTGGAGCACCATCGGTGTATAGTACGCCTATGGCTTACGTGAGAAGGTGCGTCGGCTACAGTCCACAGCCGGCGTGTCAAGCACACTAGCTCGCTCCCCAAATACTCCCGCCTCTGCATCCCTTGCAATGTCAAAAAGATCTACCTCCTCGAAGGTTTTAATGTTTGATAGTATACGATTAGTATGTGCGGACCGTGTGCGATGTCTGTTACTCCCGGTCTGCTTCAGTCCCTTGATTCAAATTTTCAATAGCCCCGGCATTTTACTCCCGCCTCTGCATCGCTCGCAATCTCAAAAATATCTACTCGCCCTTGATCCAAATTTTCAGTAGCCCCGCCTTGTTACTCCCGCCTAGTAAAATTTTTCGTCGCCGCAGTATTTCCTCAAACACCACCTTGCCCCCCTCCACACACACCACACACTCCCAAAAACCTCCGCGCACACAGACACACACAACCCTCGAAACCATTGGTAGGTCGCTGCCATCGCCGGCGCCTCCATCCTCAGCCTCTGCCTGAGTGCCGGGGAGCTCGAGGAGCCAATGGCCAAAAAGAGGTTTATCACGGCCTTTTCGCTCGACGCCGGTGAGGTGGCCGCCGAGATGTCCACGTCGTCCTCCGCAGGCTCGATCCGCCATCGTCGGTCCTCCGATCCTCCCGCCACCGTGCCCCTATGACGGTTCGAGGACTTCCCCCTCTTCCCTCGAACCCGGCAGCCGACGAGGTCCTACCTCGGGGTCCGGCAGCGACAGTGGGGGACGTGGGTCGCCGAGATTACAGATCACGAGACCTACACCCGCCGATGGCTCGGTAGCTTCCACACGGCCGAGCTCCCGGCCATGGAGTACGACCGCTGGCAGGTCCGCTACCACGGCCCGGTGGCTAGGCTCAATTTCCCCTTCAGCACAGGTCCAGTCGATCTCGTTCCGCTGGAGCTAGGGGTGGTGAGCTCGGCTATGGCGCGGGAGGACTGCGAGGGGTGGGAGCGCCTCGAGGCCGAGGCCGCCAACGAGGCCTGCATGCATGAGCTCCGCCGGCAGCACCCGGAGCTCGTGGAGGCGGAGCGGGCGATCTTTGCCGGCGCGGAGGGTGGCGAGGTTATCACGCTCTCCTCTGATGACGAGGTCGAAGGCGGTGAGGACGGTGGCGCGGAGGGCGGCGAGGTTATCACGCTCTCCTCCGGTGACGAGGTCGAAGGCGGCGGCGACGGCGGCGCGGAGGGCGTCGAGGTGGGCCCCGAGGATGAGGAGATCAACAAAAATGAGTGAAGGAGTGCCTTCCCCAACGACCCCGATGACGGCACCGGCCCGGACCTGGCTCGCGGCACACCGTATATGACGAGGAAGGATTGGCTCGACCTTTACTTCGACTGAAAGTAGTTTAGCTTAGTTTAAATTTATGTTTTATGTTCGGTTATGCAAAACTATCTAGGTTTATGTTTGAATGCATGCTACTTTCGGTTGAACCTGCTTTGAACTTGATCAAATTGAAGCTTACAACGTTAAGTTTAGGGGATCGACTAGAAAAGGCCAAAAATTGCTGGAGCATATATATATATATCCACTAAGGGTTTTAGTCCTTTAACTTTTAAAGGATCGGCTAGAGACGGCCTTATGACTTGTTTATTCAAGTTCTTCACAATGTGATACTCTATATGTGCAACTATTTGCTGTGCAGTTCAATTTCATCAATAACAGTTTCAACAATACCACTATGAATTACAATATTTGGTTGTTGTTAAGGATATTGCAGTTAACATGCCTTTTCGTTTTTTCAACAATAACTTGTGTACTTTAGACCTGCAATATACCCGTTTGAATGACTATTTGCTTGTTTTTAAATGTTATGCCTAATGCAGTTAACACACCTTTCCACTTCTTGTTTTGCTTAACTAGCGTGCTTAAGCCTGCACACTGAAGCTATCATTTGTAGATTATGTTGTCTACCATGGATATATTTGGTTGATGTTTAGCCTTTTGTGCTTAACATGCCTTTATATGTACTCATGCTGGACAATATTGAGAATAGTGTTGTTTTCCATCGAGGTTAGTTTCATAGCATTGCTTATATGTACTCACTGTTCAGGATTTCGGTAGCTGGTACCATATAGCCTGGGACTGATAAGGGATTAATCGTCGAATCGGACATTTCACTGAATATATCTGTAACCCATTTATCAGTAGGTTAACTAGGGCCATATTTAGTATATCTGAGAATACATAGCGACATGCGTTGTACTGAATGACTAAATATGCAATCCCAGGCTACGTAGCAACAAGGAAGAGTGTTACCTTAATGTTCTGATGATGTCTACATATACATGTAATAAAATCTTATATAATGGGATGGACGGAGTGTTGTACTACATCATTTTTCAATTGTTGTTTAGCTTCTAATATTAACTTGGTGCTTTTAGGTACATATCTCATTGCCAAAGTTCCACACTTCGACCCTTTCTGGCGCAATGAGATATTCATGAACTAGCATCAAGTGAGGAAACTGATAAAGATTGTTATTAAAATGGGTCCAAAGACATCAATCCAACTGTTTGTTTACACTTTATGCAAGACAACAGTGAACTGCAGGATGGTAAGTAAGAACCCTGTAGCCTTATTTTTACTGCCCGTAATGAGTTGTGTTAGATGACAATATCTGAATCTTTTTTCTTTTGCAGTGGATCCTGAAGCAGTTTACTCAAGATTACCTCTCAAACTACATGATTGGCGGCCGACCATCACAAGTGGTTGGACTAGAGTCATGCATGCCTTCTGCATCCAGGAGAGCACAATAGGGCCATTCCGCTTCACCTTGTTCAGCAACCGGAATGTCAATCGCCTGTTTCTTTACCATGTGTAATAGTACAAGTATAGAAGCCTGGTTTATCATTCTTTATTTGGTGCTTATGTAATTCTTAAACATATGTACCTGTGAATCGAATAATGCATTGGTTGTTTGAACCTGGTGGATATGAATAAAGCTATAGCCTACTTTCAAGTTTAAATTAGGTACAATTTTAAATAGCAGCAATTAAATTAGGGCGAAATTACGGTCTGCGGGTCATTACGGCGCACACGGTTAATAAAGCACATCATGTGCGATATACATCATAATCTGACACGGTTCACGGAGAGGAAACGTGTGTTACAATGCATACAGTTGCCGTTTGCAAAGCGTGTGTGATGTCAGACACTATCACATACGGTGTGGGAAAATTAAATGTGTGCGATTGTCTACCTATCGTACAAAGTTTATAATCATGAACTGTTTGTGATGTGCCAGGCATCATGAAACTCTCGTGCCTGGAATCTGCCTGGAAAACTCCCGTGCATGGAATCTGCCTGGTTTTAGGTAAAACCACAAAACTCCGACTGCGACGGCAATGCGAGCACAAACGAGTAGCAAGGATAAAGCATTTGGGATATTCGAGATATCGAAAACGGTTATATAGGGACAACTGTATGCATCAAGGCTCCCTATCCCCGACGGTTTCTGGGTCGTGTGGGAAGGACCACCTATCGCCATCACACACTAGGCGACGGTTCCAAATGTCGTCGCTAAAAGGGGTTAAAAACCGTTTGTATAGCACCGACGTGTACCAGTGACCTATTAACTTAGTGTGAGTGCCAGTTGCTGTTTTTTGCTTGTTTTTTACGGAATATCAATACCAAACGAAGTCCAAATGCCACAAAACTTTTTGGAGATTTTTTCTGGAAAGAAGAGACTCTGGAAGCTTCTTGAGTCCACGAGAAGAGGCTCGTGGGGCCCACTAGGCACTAGGGTGCGCCAGGGGCCTCTGGCGCGCCCTGGTGGATACTGGGGCCCACGGGAACCGCCTTGACCTACCTCCGCCTCTACAAATACTCGAAAATCCCAAAAACCCTAGGGGAGTCAACGAAATACTTTTTCTCCCGACGCAAGTTCTAGAACCACAAGATCCAATCTAGAGGCCTTTTCCGGCACTCTTCCGGAGGGGGCAACGATCACAGAGGGGTTCTTCATCATCCTTGCTGCCCCTCCGTGATGCGTGAGTTGTTTTTCACAGACCTACGGGTCCGTAGTTAGTAGCTAGATGGCTTCTTCTCTCTTTTTGTTCTTCAATACAATTTCTCCTTGATGTTCTTGGATATCTATTTGATGTAATGAATTTTTGCGGTGTGTTTGTTGGGATCTGATGAATTGTGAGTTTATGATCAGATCTATCCATGAATATTTTTTAGTTTTCTCTTAACTCTTTTATGCATGATTGTTATAGCCTCGTATTTCTTCTTCGAATTATTAGTTTGGTTTGGCCAACTAGATTGATTTTTCTTGCCATGGGAAGAGGTGCACTGTGATGGGTTTGATCTTGCGGTGCTCAATCTCAGTGACAGAAAGAGACATGAAAAGCATGTATCATTGCTATTAAGGGTAACAAGATGGGGTTTATTCATATGTGAGTTTATCTTGTTTACATCATGTCATCTTGCCTAATGCATTACTCCATTTTTTCATGAACTTAATACACTAGATGCATGCTGGATAGCAGTCCATGTTTGGAGTAATAGTAGTAGATGCAGAATAGTTTTGGTCTACTAATCTTGGACGTGATGCCTATATACATGATCATTGCCTTGGAGATCGTCATAATTATTTGATTTTCTCTCAATTGCCCAACAGCAATTTGTTTACCGACCATATGCTATTTTCTCGAGAGAAGCCTCTAGTGAAAAGTATGGCCCCCTATTTTATCTTTTATCATATAAAAATCCTAAAAATACGTTGTTGGAATTTTATTTTATTCATTTTTATTTTGGCATTTTAGTTATATCTATTTATCTAATCCTATACTATTTAATCTATCTCAATACCATTGAGGGATTGACAACCCCTCTACACGTTGGGTTGAAAGTATTTGTTGTTTGTGTGCAGGTGCTGTTTATATAGTGTTGCTTGCTTCTCCTACAGGATTGATAACCTTGATTTAATAACCGAGGGAAATATTTATCTCTACTGTACTGCATCATCCCCTTCTCTTCAGGGAAATCCCAATGCAGCTCACAAGTAGCAGTGAGGAGATGGAACACCTTACCGAGGTAGGCCCAATAGGAGCTGACGGAAAGGAAGCGCCAGCGCACCTAGTGTATGAAAGTGTAATGCCAACTGCTCGTCTCTCACAAAAAGACTCCGCCCTTGATTCATTGATAGATGGGCTTGATGATGTGTAAAAACACTTATGCTTTTAATGATTCTATGTATCAAAGTACTTTACATCATTGACCTCATATCTGTTGTTCAAGCTTTGTTAACCAGCCATCGGCTTCCACCTCCGCGACCATGGGTCTTAGAGTGTTTCCTTCTTTTAGCCAAAATATTTTTAGGCTAGGCTCTTCGGAGAATGAGGCAATCCGGCTGTGTGTTTCAAAAAACAAAAGTGAAGCAGAGAGTTATGTTATATTACTTTTTAAAGTAAGAAATATCTTCTGAGAAAAATAGTTCCTCCAATAGTTCATTTGCTCAAGGAGTCGTGTTGACCACACGTGTCCGAGGACATGTGACGCCGAGGGATAAAGCCCTGATAACCCACAAGTATAGGGGATCGTTTGTTGCCTTCTTCGATAAATAAGAGTGTCAAACCCAACGAGGAGCTAAAGGTAGAACAAATATTCTCTCAAGTTCTATCAATCACCGATACAACTCTACGCACACTTGACGTTTGCTTTACTAAAACGAGTATGAAACTATTTGGCAAGAATAAAACTACGACTACTTTGTGAGAATAAAACTACAAATAAATTGCAAGGTAATTAAAGTGGATTGCTTTTGTCAACAAAAAAGTCATTTTCCCCTAGGCAATCTATAACAAGTACCAGTAATCCTTCTTGTAATTTAACATGAAGGAGAGGCATGAGCTAACATACTTTCTCTACTTGGATCATATGCGCTTATGACTGGACCCCCTAGCAAGCATCCACAACTACTAAAGATCATTAAGGTCATGAAACCCAACCATAGCATTAAGTATCAAGTCCATGCACAACAACCCACTTACTCGGGTTTAAGCTTCTGTCACTCTCGCAACCCACCATAAGCGAATCATGAATGTATTATGATACGTCCATTTTACATCATGTTTACCTATTGTTATTTATAATGTTTTATGCATAATAATGCTTTTTGGAGTAATTATAATGCCTTTTCTCTCATAATATGCAAGGTACACACAAAGAGGGAGAATTCCGGTAGCTGGAAATCTGGACCTGAAAAAGCTGCGTCAGGCTACCTATTCTGCACAACTCCAAATGAGCTGAAACTTCACGAGGAATTTTTATGGAGTAAATAAGAAATACTGGAGCAAATAACTATCGGAGGGGCCACCTGGTGAGCACAATACACTAGGGCGCGCCTGGCCAGGCGCGCCCTGGTGGGTTGTGCTCAGCCCAGCCCACCTCCGGTGCCCCTCTTCTGGTATATAAGTCATTTTGACCTAGAAAAAAAATAAGGGGAGGACTTTCGGGACGAAGCGCCGCCGTCTCGAGGCGGAACTTGGGCAGGAGCACTTTTGCCCTCCGGCGGAGCGATTCCACAGGGGGAACTTCCCTCCCGGAGGGGGAAATCATCGTCATCATCATCATCACCAACAACTCTCCCATCTTGGGGAGGGCTATCTCCATCAACATCTTCAACAGCACCATCTCCTCTCAAACCCTAGTTCATCTATTGTGTCCAATCTTTGTACCAGAACCTCAGATTAGTACTTGGGGATGACTATTAGTGTTGATTACATCTTGTCGCGACGACATTTGAAACTGTCGCCAAGTGAGTGTGGGAGATAGGGGGTCCTTCCCACATAACCCAAAAACCGTCGGGGATAGGCCCTCCTGGCACACTGGCTGGGGCAAAATGAGCTCGTGTGCGATCAGGCGAGGCATCAAAACCCAATCGTTTCCATTCGTATGTACATTCCACACGGTAAATCCTAGAAAAGCATTTCCGTTCGTATGTATATCACACACAGTCAATACAAGGAATACGTTTCCGTTCTTATCTACATCCCACACAGTCAATCCAGGGAAAATGTTTCCGTTCGTATGTACATCCGACACAGTTTTATGTATAGGCTCGTGTGTGAAAGGTGTAACTATCACACATGCTCTGCCTTGGTTAACCGTTTGCTTTTATCAACTACATCACACACGATTTGAAGAAGAAAACTGTGTGGCATTGGGCTATCCATCACAAGCGCTTTTACTGCTAGAACCGTTTGCAAAGTTCCATGACCCATTATCAGGTTTATTAGTTTACAGTTAATAATTCCAGTATTATGCAAATTCAAATTTCATATCGAACAGCTGTTTGCCAATTTCATATCAGGCTCATAAATATATTTTAACATCACAATACGATAGCTACCTGAAAACAGCACAATACAGCATATAGCTAGTTCAACTTCATAAGAACAATATTAGAACAATATATACATTTCCCTAATCGAGATCATCCAGGCACGTCTTATCGACCTCAGCTTTCAGTTCAGTAAGAACCTATTTTGCACTGTCCAACTAGGAAAGTGCCTCGTCCTTCACCAACACCATCTTAGCAAAGTCTGATTTAAACAAATTGAGCTCATTCTCCACCTTCCTCTTTTTATCTCGCATCTTCAAATATTCTTCAGTGTTGCCAACACTTTCTCTAAGACTACCTCTGTTCTCTTACTCATACATGCTCCAGAGCTTTGCTAGGCACATCTTCAAAGACTGTGGCCACTCTTGATCAACCCACTCCAAGTAAGAACACTTCCGTTCATCCTATAATATTTAAAGCTAGATAAGAAACAATTGTAGGGGAAATGGGTTTATAGCAACATAGAAAATCACCAATACTTATTTTGAAAAACTGAAGAAACAGGTTAATTATGACAGATCTTCTCAAAAAGATCAATGTGCAAATGAATTAATTGCTACTTAGACAACAACCAAATTCTGAAACATCAGAAGCTATAATTAACTACAACAACACTACAAGTTCTTACTCATGTACTATAAATAACAAATTGAACATTTCATGAGGAAGGTAAATATAACTGCAACAACATAGTGATAGTGTTTGGATGACAGCAAATTAATACTAACAGGTGTGTACACGCACAAATTTAGTAACAGAGAACTAATAGCACTAAGGCCGTCCACTATGTATGCCAAAACCAGTGTAAAGACAACTGTTGCTACATCTCGCACCGGTGCCCTGCACTGTCGAGCCGATGCGGCGGAAAAAATCACGGACCCGGACTCTAGAGCACCTAGTTGCTCTGATGCCCTGTTCCTTCATGCCATAAAGATTTAGTATTTTACTGCTTGGCTGCTCGGATGTGTGGACCAAAGTTGGCTGCACAAACTGCTGAAGCGATGCCAAATAATTTTCTAATGGCACCGCTGATGAGATGGCAACATTTTAAGATACTAGGTACAAACTGTGACACTGTCTTAGGATGCGTTTGGTTGAAGGTGTGGTATGAATGGGTTGGGACCCTGGCAGTGTCTGAATCACATCTAACAAATGATTTGTAACAACGAAAGAGGGTCTGACCTTCTCTGCACATGCCAGAAACTTCCTCCCACTGTCCACAGATTCAAACGCACCTAGCTTCACGCATGGAGATTGATGGTGACAACGAGGAGACAGATCTTCAGCCACTCCGCTCCATTCGTTGCAACTAATGGTCCTAGGGAGCTACAAGAGGAAGAAATGGCTCACATCGACCGCCGGGTTAAAATCCTTCATTCCAAGTCATAGCCGGAGAGAGAGAAGAGAGGCATACCTGGGTGGTGAAGGAGTCATCATCGGAGGAGGAACCGCTGGAGAGGTCAATGAAGAAGACCATAGCAACCCCGGCGGTAGGATGCGAGACGGCGAGAAGGAAGGAGGAAACATGGGAAATGTGACTTGTGGTCGGGGAGAAAAGGGGGTGGGGAAGGGGGAGGGGGCGGGGGTAGATATTTTGGCGGTAGGCCAAAAATTTGGAAATGTGGATGGAAACTTTGCGCGCGGTGCTGCCGGACACCATTCACTTTCAACGGTTGTGTGCATCGTAAATGATTCTTCCGCTTTACGCGCATGGGATGAGTTTGATGATTCTAATTTTGGTGGAAATTTCCCCGGGTACGTCATTACATAATTTAACATCGTCTGCTAATTTGGGCACACAAAAGAGCATACAGCACACAGACCACACTTACTGAATCGAGCAATATTAGTAATTAAACAGAGCCAGTTGACCTAAACATTGTTCTAACAAAAGACCAGCATTAAAAACAAAGCCTACGTACACATAATTTTAACAAATCCACCGTCACACCAGCCTATGCATCGCCTGTGTGAGATGAGACGTCGATGACTTGTCGAAGCGAAATGCCGCCCTTGGTGGACTTTGCGCCCCCTGCTAAAGTCGACTGCGTCCTCGTCCTCGTCCTCAGCACCGTTCTCAAGGTTGTAGTACTCGTAGTAGCGGCTCCGCCAGAGCTCGTGTTGGTACTCCACTACCGATTCCTCGACGGACAGACTCTTCTCTACCTCGACCTCGGCCACACGCAACTCCTCCTCTCGGCTCTCCTCGATCTCCACCGCCTCCTGCATCTCGAGCTCCCGCTTGGCGATCTCATGAGGAAGCAGGTGCTCCATGGCCACCGCCGCCTTTTTGTACGTGGGTTGCATGCTGGATTCTGATGTGGCCTGGAATATCTTGGCGTGTGCATCCTCGATCTTGGCGTGGATGGCCTCGGCCCGGGACAGGGCGACATCAGCAGCACAGACGGTAGCTCAAGCGCTCTCGGCATTTGCAGCCACCGTTGCAGCAGCAGCTGGAGTCGTATCGGCCGCTGCAGACACCCTCTCAGCGGATGCGGCCGCGCTCAATGCGGATGTGGCGACACTCTCGGCGTATGCGGCCGCGCTCTCGGCGCAGGAGGTGGCGCTTGGGGAGGACGCGGCCATCGTACGGGCCTTTACGAAGCGTTTCCACTGCATCATCTTTGCAAGAAGGGGGTGCGGGAATGGGGATCGAGATTCATGGATTCAGGGGTTGCCGGCACTGGAGCAGACGAGCCGACGAAGCTTAAGGAGGAAGACTTAAATAGACCGAGAAATTTTCATCGCAAACGGTTCCTACAAATAAATTGTGTGTGAAGTTTTGGATATTTTTTATTAGCTGTGAAAGACGAATTTGGAGTGAAGTGGCAATGGATGGTGTTTTAAATGTACAAGAAAATTTGTAATACTAATACAACTGTCATGTCAAATTTTGGAAAATTTCAGGGGTCATTTGACCTTTTAAGACATTTTAGTGATTTTCTAGCCATTTAATGGCCGTAAGTCAAATTTGAACTACATGTACATGCAACAGCTAACCATAACGGTTTGAAAAGTCATATTTTGTGAACTTGTGTGTGATTTAATTCCATGTGCTGTAAATTGGAAGGAATTTTCAAACATATTGGTCCAAAGGCTATGACACAATTAAGCATGGAGTGCCATGGCATTTAAGTTCCAAAAAAATAAAAAAAGATCAGAGACACATGAAACCTTGCTTGATGTATGCCACCAAGATGATGTGGTAAAAAATTTGGCAAGTTTGACGAAAGTTTGGACACACACCCCTCACAAACCGAAGCAACTCACTAGAAGGCTCGTGTTTCCGAGAGGGAACAATGCATGTTTGATGACGAACGGGAGATAGCTTCCCCTTACGGCCTTCAATTTTTTTTGTACATTTAACATGCACTAATACAACTGTCATGTGAAATTTTGGAAAATTTCAGGGGTCATTTGACCTTTTGAAGACATTTAAGTGATTTTCTAGCCATTTAATGACCATAATTCAAATTTCAACTACATGTACATGCAACAGCTAACCATAACGGTTTGAAAAATCATATTTGTGTACTTGTGAGCGAGTTAATTCAATGTGATGTAAATTACAAGGAATTTTCAAACATGTTGGTCTCACGACATGGACACATGCATGGAGTGGCATGGCATTTAAATTCCAAAAATAACAAAATGATTAGAAAAACATGAAACCTTGCTTGATGTACTCTCGTGCCACCAAGATGATGTGGTAAAAAAATTGGCCTATTTGATGAAAGTCTGGACACACACCCCTCACAAACCAGAGCAACTCACTAGAAGGCTCGTGGTTCCGAGAGCGAACAATGCATGTTTGATGACGAACGGGACATAACTTCCTATTGCGGCCTTCAAATTTTTTCTACATTTAACATGCACTAATACAACTGTCATGTGAAAATTTGGAAAATTTCAGGGGTCATTAGACCTTTTGGAGATATTTAAGTGATTTTCTAGCCATTTAATGACCATAATTCAAATTTAAACTACATCTACATGCAACAGCTAACCATAACGGTTTGGAAAATCATATTTGTGTACTGGTGTGTGAGTTAATTCCATGTGCTGTAAATTAGAAGGAATTTTCAAACATATTGGTCTCATGCCATGGACACATGCATGGAGTGCCATGGCATTTTAATTCCAAAAATTAAAAAATGATTAGAAACACATGGAAGCTTGCTTGATGTAATGTCATGCCACCAAGATGATGTGGTAAAAAAATTGGCCTGTTTGACGAAAGTTTGGACATACCCCCCTCACAAACCGAACCAACTCACTAGAAGGCTCGTGTTTTCCGAGAGGGAACAATGCATGTTTGATGACGAACGGGAGATAGCTTCCCCTTACGGCCTTCAATTTTTTTTCTACATTTAACGTGCACTAATACAACTGTCATGTCAAATTTTGGAAAATTTCAGGGGTCATTTGACCTTTTAAAGACATTTAAGTGATTTTCTAGCCATTTAATGATCGTAATTCAAATTTGAACTACATGTACATGCAACAGCTAACCATAACGGTTTGAAAAATCATATTTGTGTACTTGTGTACGAGTTAATTCCATGTGCAGTAAATTGGAAGAAATTTTCAAACATATTGGTCTCACGGCATGAACACATGCATGGAGTGACATGGCATTTAAATTCCAAAAAAAAAAAAGATCAGAAAAATATGAAACCTTGCTTGACGTAATATCATGCCACCAAGATGATGTGGTAAAAAATTGGCCTGTTTGACAAAAGTTGGGACACACCCCCCTCACAAACCGGAGCAACTCACTAGAAGGCTCGTGGTTCTAAGAGGGAACAATGCATGTTTGATGACGAACGGGAGATAACTACCTCTTACGGCCTTCAATTTTTTCTATGTTTAACGTGCACTAATGCAACTGTCATGTGGAAAATTGGAAAATTCCAGGGGTTATTTGACCTTTTAATGACATTTAAGTGATTTTCTAGCCATTTAATGACCGTAATTCAAATTTAAATTACATCTACATACAACGGCTAACCATAATGGTTTGAAAAATCATTTTGTGTACTTGTGTGCGAGTTAATTCCATGTGTAGTAAATTAGAAGGAATTTTCAAACATATTGGTCTCGCGGCATGGGCACATGCATGGAGTGCCATGGCATTTAAATTCCAAAAAATTAAAAAATGATCAGAAAAACATGAAACCTTGCTTGATGTAATTTTATGCCACCAAGATGATGTGGTAAAAAAATTGGCCTGCTTGATAAAAGTTTGGACACACAACCCTCACAAACCGGAGCAAGTCACTGGAAGGCTCGTGGTTCCGAGAGGGAACAATGCATGTTTGGTGACGAACGCGAGATAGCTTCCTCTTACAGCCTTCGAATGTTTTCTACGATTAACGTGCACTACTACAACTGTCATGTGAAAATTTGGAAAATTCTAGGGTCATTTGACCTTTTAAAGACATTTAAGTGTTTTTCTAGCCATTTAATGACCGTAATTGAAAATTGAACTACATCTACATGCAACGGCTAACCATAACAGTTTGAAAAATCATGTTTTTGTGTACTTGTGTGCGAGTTAAAAAATCATCAGAGATGTATATATCTGGTGTTCAAAAAAGAAAATGTAAAGACCTGGCACGACAACCGGCCCCCACATGATTGGCACTCTATTTCACGGCTCGAGGTTTGGTAGGTGAGTGGCGGGGGCCATTAATCAGACACGGTTCTCTATTGGAAACCGTCAGCTATTAAGTTCACACACAGATTTTGCTGCAGGAATCGTGTGTAATTCAAACTACAGTAAATTCCGGCGACCGGCATGTGTACTGTTCCCGTCGAGATAGATTCCACCCACCAATAAATACTACCTTGCTCACGTCCTCCTGCCTGCATTCTCATCTACATGCTCCCCTTGCTCGCTCTCTCTCTCTCTCTCTCTCTCTCTCTCTCTCTCTCTCTCAAATCTCTGCCATGGTGCTGCCGGGCTGCCCACGCACCGACGAGGAGTCGTCACCCCCGAGGACGCTCACTCGAATAGCAGCGACGAGGACCCCTACGCGCCGCCGGACGAGGTTGCGTCGGAGCCCCCCAACTTTGGATTGGTTTTGGGGCCAGTACAATCTTTGTCTGTGGAAGTCGCTGCCGCCGGCTGAGAAAGTCGGGCGAGTGGCGTTCAAGAAGGAGATGTCGGAGGAGGAAGCCAGGTACCAGGCGGCCTATGAAGCCCATGATGCCGCCTGGAAAAAGGAGGCGGTGGAGATTTGGGGGTGGGCGCGTCATGGTGCGGAGGAGGTGTACGAAGACGGGTACTTCATGAGGAAGGTCAAAGGCGTTGGGCGCCTCATCACTGCGTGGAGGTGCGCCGATAAACTCCGGCGTGAGACCAACGAGGAGCTCTGGTGGGCGCCCAACGAAATGGCAAGATCGATCACGGTCGTCCGCCAGCAAGAGGCAGATCGGTACGTCAAGTGTTGCGAGGCGGAGGAGGTGGAGTTCTGCCTCCGCAGTGGGAGGACGCCGCGCACCAGGGGGCTACTGGAATACTGGCCCCAGGAGGGATTATTAGTTTTAGTATTGTTCATTTTCAATTTTATGCATTGTACCTAGTAGTTAAGTATCGTCACGTATATGTGATGATATTATATATATTCTGTGATGAACTAATGAACAATTAATATATATATATTATGCATTCCATTTTCTATCTGTTTTTGTATACTAATTTGAATCTAGCTGTTATCATCCACATATATAGAATGGAAAGCGTATATACACACATTGAAACAGAACATATAAGAACGGAAAACAGAGTACACACAATGAAACAGAGCAATAAACGGAGCAATACTATGATTGCTGTGAATACATAGCTATCCACGTCGAAACGACTAAACTAAATAAAACGCGAACATGGGACCATGACCAGCAGCCCTTGCCTACGGTAGCTCTTGGCTCTGCCTGAACTCGTGCACGCGTTCGTCCAAGCGGTCGACACGCTCGCGGTACATCTGGAGCGCGATCTCGAGCTCCAAGTTGGCTATTTCATCGGAGATCACCAGGTCGAGGATGCGACGGCCATGTTCCTCTACTGCGCCCAGGTGGACACCTGGGCCAAGGAGGCGGCCGAGCCTACCGACCGGCGTGTTGGCATCGAGCGGGCCGCGGAAAAGGCGAATGGTGCGGCGGGCGTCCGGTGCAAGTACGGCGCGGCCGGCCTCTGGTGCAAGTTCGGCGCAGAGGGCCTCTGCGCACTCCTGACGAGGAATGGGGGTACTAACGGGACATGTACCCAGATGTGACGCCATGTCGATAGTAGGCAAGCACCGATGAATCCGCTCTTGCTGTGCGGTGCACCGTGCCTCTCGCTTTGCGATGCTCCAACGGTCTCGTCGTGCGGCGAGCCACAGCCTATCGGCGCGGACACGCCTAGCTTGCTCTGCGGCGCGCCATCGATCATGTTGAGCGGCGAGATGCAGCCTCTCCGTGCTGACATGCCTATCTTGATCTGCGGCGCTGAAGCACCATGCGCCAAGGGTCTGCTCAACCCTGTTGATGACGCGCATCACGGTGTCGTCCATCGCATTGCTGGGGAGTGCCTCAGCCTTGACGGGTCATGGCGCCTGCTCGTTTTCCTCGTCGACGAGGTTGATGGCAGAGGTGGCGCTTTGGTAGGTTGGCATGCTTGGAAAAGGTGGATGTGCTACAGGCTGTGCTTGTTGCCTCCGTGCGTCACACGCCGCCTAGGTGTATGCGCAATATTGCTGGGTGACGGGAAATCGGTGAGGAAATGGCGGGAAACGGTGGCGTGTTCATAAAATGCCATCTATTAATGGAAACTTAGAATAGAAGGAACATCGAGCTAGCACAAGAAGTAGATGATGATCGAATGATCGTTTATCCTAGTTAATTATGCATGTAATAGTTTACTTTGGTGTGGGTAACGGAGGCGCGTGGAGCATCTTGAAGTGGGTCCGCCCGCCTTGAATTGGTAGAGGAGGGCGAAGTCACTTGTCCTTGCATTCTTCCTCCTCTTCTCTGGTTTTCTACTTCCGCTGGTGATGTTGAAGAGGAGAGCCTAGGGCCAGTCCCCGGGCTCCCGGCCGGGGCTATCGTCGCCTTGTGTTGGTGCTGGTTCTCGGGGAGTGAGCCTGAGCCTTGGCGTGGCGAATATCTAGGTCTCTTTGAGGCTCGGCCGGGTGGCGGGGCTGGAGATCATTGGTAATCCCAGCATCGCCCCTCCCGGAGGCCTTGGAGCCGTTGTCGACGAGAGGCGCGCCCCTCGGTCCGCAGAGGCAACGGTAGCGTTGCATGCCCGTTGTGGTTGATGCCGCTACCATCTTTGCCCTTTCCCCCTTTTCTTCCCCCTTCTTCTCGCTTGGGGAGGGGTGACGGGCCTTGCTCTTCACCTTGCGCAATTCCTGGGGCATGCCACCCGCGGACCGCGGCGAATGACCGCTCCGCCGTTCTCTCCGTCGCCGCCCTCCCCAACTGCTCTTTTATTCTCCTTTCCCTCTTGCTCCAGTATCCTGTGGAAGAGGAGCAGAGAAAGGAAAAGAGGGGTTGTTGGGTTTTTATCTTTCTTTCAATCTTAAATCTGTCGGCAATTGCCAAATTTTAATTCAAATAATGTAATCTCTCGAGTCCATCTTTGTGTTATGTAATGCTTGTACTTGTATTAGGATGTGAATGCAAAAGGCGAACCTTTCCGGGAACCCGTGCATGTATATGTCCATGCAGAGGAGGAGCACCTCTTTAATGTAAATAAATGAGTTTCTCGGCAGGATATCCTGCCGGCACCCTCTTTTGTCTGCCGGAGAGCTCTGTCTGCCGGGGAACAGATAGAGGGGCCAGCCCCCCGCCAACTCCTTCTTACCAAAGGCTACTGCAACCATCCTGACTGAAGCAACGTTCAAGTCATGGATGGGAGCACCTAAGTTTCAAAAAGAGAGGCGAGGTTTCCTGATGCAAAGTTATAGCTTTACAGAACACTAATGGACTAGAGCTAAACTTATCGGTTTGGCTCTGCTGGGGATCGCAGTGCCGTGCAATCTTCTCGTCCTTCGTCGAAGTCAAGTTCACGGAAGGAACCTGTAACTCCATGTAGATGAGAATAAATGCAGGATGCAATCCGATCTATATGCATATGAAAATGCTCATGAAATGTATGCAGTGATCTGGGTGTGCTCGTGCATACATGCAATCTTAGTTGGGCCCCCCTACAGCGCTTCTTTATTTTCTCTTGCACGGGGTCATCGCCCCGGCTTTTACAGGGGGTTACATGCAACTTCGGCAAGGCCATGTACAATGGGTGGCTGCCGGGCAGTGCCCGGCAGCCTCTGCGCCTTACGGGTAGAACTTTCGGAGATGCTCAATATTCCATGAGTTTTGCAACGGTGTGCCATCTCCGGTCTCCAGACGGACTGCGCCAGGTCTGGTGACTGGTACCACCCGGTAAGGGCCTTCCCACTTCAGTGATAGCTTGTTTGTACCCTTGGCGGACTGAACACGCCTAAGGACAAGGTCACCTTCCTCAAAACAACGGGCGTGAACCCAGCGGCTGTGATAGCGACGCAGGGCTTGCTGGTAGCGTGCAACACACGTAGCAGCCAGGAGACGGTTCTCCTCAACTAGCACATTGTCATCACGCCGGTGCTGATCTTGCGCTACTTCGTCGTAGGCAAGCACTCGAGGGGACCCGTAAATGAGTTCCATGGGGATTACTGCTCCTGCCCCATAGACCAGGGAGAAGGGAGTCTGCCCAGTAGCTTGGTTAGGTGTCGTTCTGAGGGACCAGAGAACTACCGGCAGCTCTTCGATCCACCGCCTGCCGTGCTTCTGCAGCGTATCGAAAGTCCTTGTATTGAGTCCATGGAGCACTTCAGCATTCGCCCTCTCAGCTTATCCATTACTCCGGGGGTGTGCCACAGAGGCGAATGAGATTTTGCATCTGAGGGCATGAACATATTGCATGAAGGAGTGGCTCGTGAACTGGGTGATGTTGTCAGTGATGATCCTTGCCGGAACTCCAGAACGACACACCAATTCTTTGAAGAACTTGATAGCTGACTGAGCAGTCACCTTTCTCATGGCAGTCACTTCCGGCAACTTTGTAAACTTGTCGATGGCAAGGAACAAGACTTCAAAGCCCCCGATTTCTCGGGGGAAGGGGCCAAGGATATCGAGCCCCCAGACCGAAAATAGCCATGATAGAGGGATTGTCTGAAGGGCTTGGGCAGGCAGGTGTGTTCTCTTGGAATGGAACTGGCAGGCTTCACATGTTGTGATGAGCTCAACTACATCTTGGAGGGTTGTGGGCCAATAGAATCCTTGTCGGAATGCTTTCCCAACTAATTCCCTTGATCCAATGTGTGAGCCGCACATTCCTTTGTGAATCTCAGCCAGCAGTTCCTTTCCATCCTCCCGGCCGACACACTTCAATTTCACACTGTAGGGCCTCCTTCTGTACAGAGTGTCATCGACAAACTGATACATACTGGCCCTTCAGGCTACTTTCTCAACTTCATCTTGGTCGCCGGGAAGTTCTCCGGTTTGGAGGAAGTGGACGATGTGCCTTGCCCAAGTTGGAGCCTGGGGCTCGGCCACGAGGACTAGCGTTACCTCCTCGACTGCTGGAGCACCAACCCCGTTCGCGGGGTCCATAGGCCTGGCTAGAGGGGGTGGTCCGGCAGGCTGTGAGGAGTTGTTTCTGGTAGGGTCTCTGCCGGGAGAGGATGGCTCTGCCGGGAGAGGCTTACCATAGTCCAACTTTCTCCTTTTCCGGGCCATTGTGGCTGGTGATACGGAGGGTTGAGAGAGATGGAGAACAAATGTTCCTGGTTCCACAGGAAGCTTCTGTGCAGCACACTTCGACATGTGACCAGCTATGCTGTTTTCCGCATGGGGTACGTGCTCTCTTTGCAACGCATCAAAGTGCACCTCCAATCTCCTTATGTCCTCAACGTATGCTTCCATCAATGGACTTTGGTAGTCCTTGTTGACTTGTCTTACCACAAGCTGTGAATCTCCTCGAATGATCAACTTCTTAATCCCCAATTCTGCTGCAATCCTGAGCCCGGCAAGGAGCCCTTCATACTCAGGTGTATTGTTGGTGGCTTCTTCCCGGGCAAAATGCATTTGGACGACTGTGACGCCCCCGATTTGACCGTACACTAATCATGCACGCAAATGTGTACAATCAAGATCAGGGACTCACGGGAAGATATCACAACACAACTCTAAAACATAAATAAGTCATACAAGCATTATAATACAAGCCAGGGGCCTCGAGGGCTCGAATACAAGTGCTCGATCACAGACGAGTCAACGGAAGCAACAATATCTGAGTACAGACATAAGTTAAACAAGTTTGCCTTAAGAAGGCTAGCACAAACTGGGATACAGATCGAACGAGGCGCAAGCCTCCTGCCTGGGATCCTCCTAACTACTCCTGGTCGTCGTCAGCGGCCTGCACGTAGTAGTAGGCACCTCCAGTGTCGTAGGAGTCGTCGTCGACGGTGGCGTCTGGCTCCTGGGCTCCAGCATCTGGTTGCGACAACCAGGTAGAAAGGAAAGGGGGAAAAGAGGGAGAAAGGCAACCGTGAGTACTCATCCAAAGTACTCGCAAGCAAGGAGCTACACTACATATGCATGGGTATATGTGTAAAGGGGCATATCAGTGGACTGAACTGCAGAATGCCAGAATAAGAGGGGGATAGCTAGTCCTGTCGAAGACTACGCTTCTGGCCATCTCCATCTTGCAGCATGTAGAAGAGAGTAGACTGAAGTCCTCCAAGTAGCATCGCATAGCATAATCCTACCCGGCGATCCCCTCCTCGTCGCCCTGTTAGAGAGCGATCATCGGGTTGTATCTGGCACTTGGAAGGGTGTATTTTATTCAGTATCCGGTTCTAGTTGTCATAAGGTCAAGGTACAACTTCGGGTCGTCCTTTTACCGAGGGACACGGCTATTCGAATAGATAAACTTCCCTGCAGGGGGGCACCACATAACCCAACACGCTCGATCCCATTTGGCCGGACACACTTTTCTGGGTCATGCCCGGCCTCGGAAGATCAACACGTCGCAGCCCCACCTAGGCTCAACCGAGAGGTCAACACGCCGGTCTAAATCCTATGCGCGCAGGGGTCTGGGCCCATCGCCCATTGCACACCTGCACGTTGCGAGGGCGGCCGGAAGCAGACCTAGCCTAGTGGCGTTCCAGTCCAATCCGGCGCGCGCCGCTCCGTCGCTGATGTCAAAAAGAGCTTCGGCTGATACCACGACGCCGGGATACCCATAACTACTCCCGCGTAGATGGCTAGTGCGTATAGACCAAATGGCCAGACTTAGATCAAATACCAAGAACTCGTTAAGCGTGTTATTTCAAAGTAACCGCGGACGCCGTCCAGGGCCAGGCCCACCTCTCACCTAGGCGGTCTCAACCTGCCCTGTCGCTCCGCCACAAAGATCCACTTGCAGGTACTCCTACGAGCCGACCCGACTTTAGTCATCACATGTGTCATGTATATAGTATAAAGTATATACCCGTGATCACCGCCCAAGTGATCACGGCCCGATAGTTTAGCACAGCAGACGGACAAGAATGTAGGGCCATTGATGGAAAAAACTAGCATCCTATACTAAGCATGTAGGATTGCAGGTAAAGGTAACATCAGTAGAAGCAAGGACAGGCTATGCATCAGGATAGGATTACGGAAAGCAGTAACATGCTACACTACTCTAATGCAAGCAGTATAGAGAAGAATAGGCGATATCTGGTGACCAAGGGGGGGGGGCTTGCCTGGTTGTTCTGGCAAGTAGGAGGGGTCATCTTCGATGTAGTCGAACACACGAACATCGGCAGCGGTTTCGGAGTCTACCGGAAAGAAGTAACGGAGGGGGAACACAATAAATAATAGAGCAATCAAATGTAACACAAAGCAACACGCGGCGATACGTTATGCTAGCGGTGACCTAACGTAGGGATAGGTGATACCGGCGAAAGGGGAAACATCCGGGAAAGTATCCCCGGTGTTTCGCGTTTTCGGACAGATGAACCGGAGGTGAAATGTTACAGGTTTGCTATGCTACGGATGTGTGGCGGACGAACGGGCTGCGTATCCGGATTCGTCTCGTCGTTCTGAGCAACTTTCATGTAGAAAGTATTTTCATCTGAGCTATGGTTTATTTTATATGATTTTCTAAAGTTTTAAATCATTTTAGAATTTATTTAATTCAACATTATCCAGAATAGTGCCTGCTGACGTCATTATGACGTCAGCATGACATGGGCAGTCAACAGGGCGTTGACTGGGTCAAACTGACGTGCGGGACCCACCTGTCATTGACTGATTAATTAATTAACTAATAGTTTAATTAGTTTAGTTATTAGATTAGTTTAATTAATCAAAAATTAATTAGGTTAATTAATTAATTAATTGTTTTTAATATATTATTATTATTATTATTTTTATATATCTTTTTATTTTACGTTCTCGGGGTGGGGTCCCCGTGTCAGTGGCTCCGGGGGGGTGCAGCGGGCGCACTGGTGCGGGTGCTCGCACCCGACGCCATGAGAGGCGAGGGCGAGCGCGCCTGGGGCCTCGGTGGCCGGCGACAACGGGAGCAGCACCGGGCGTGGGGAGTTGCGGGGCACGCGCAGCTGCGAGAAGAGCCGTCGCGGCCTTCGGCAGGCGCGGGGGAGCGCGGTAGGCGCCGGCGGCTACAGGCTGCAGGGGCGGCGAAAGGGGCAGCCCCGACGCGGCAGCACGGGCAAGCAGGGCCCGAGGCCACCGCGAGCGGGCGGCAAGGCGGAGCGGGCTTGCGCGGGCAAGGCGCCGTGAGCGCGGGCGCCGGACGCGCACGGGCGTGGAGGACATGGTCGAGGCCTAGAGGGCGCGGGCCGACAGCTACAAGGGGAATGACGGGGCGGGCACGGAGCGGAGGCAGGGAAGGGGGAGGGCGATGCCCTCACCGGCGTTTGAAGAGGAGCGGGGCGGCGAGGCTCGACGTGGCCCGGTGGGGAGGAGGTCGGAGACGAGCGACGGGGACGGGGAGCGCCGGCAACGGAGTCAGGTCGGGGACGAGGCGAGGCCGCGGCTCCAGGCGGGCGTCGCGCGAGGGAGAGGAGAGGCGCGGAGGAGGCCGGGGGTGGTGGTGCTCGGCGCCGGCGGTGGCCTCTGGGGGAGCGGCGGCGGGGCAGCAACTGAGCTCGATCCCGATTGGATCGGGGGAGAGGGAGGGGGAGAGTGGGGGCGCGAGTGGGGGGTGAGGGGAGTGGGTAGTGGGGCGACTGGGGAGGGGCCGCTAGGGTTCGGGGAGGGGTTATGGGGGTGGCCGGCTGGGCCTCGGCTTAGTTGGGCCGGTGGCCAGCTGGGCCACTTGGCCCCAGGGGGTTCTTCCTTTCTTTTTCTTTTTTTTGTTTGTTTTTTTATTTTTTTTATTTTTTTATTTGTAGTTTCTTTTATTTTTTTAGTTTTACAAAAATTACCACCAGTGCCCAAATTTGTATTTATCAACAAACTACTGTGAGATTAATCCTTAACCCATAATAAAATAGGTTTGGCATTTTATAAATTCAATAGGCATTTGTTTAATTATTTTCCACTATTGTTTTAATTGTTTGAGAGCCTTTAAATATTTTATCAAAGCTTGGTTTCTCCACCATAATTACTTACGATTTATTAGACACAACCCGAACATTTTAGTTTTGATATTTGAAAATTTTACTGTTTGCCTATATTTTAGATTTTAATTTGAATCGTTCTTGAACTAACTCCAGTTATCAATAGTAACCGAGGTGACGTGGCACCATTAGCAGAGGTTTACTGTAGCTTGATTATCCGGGCGTCACAATTCTCCTCCACTACAAGAAATCTCGTCCCGAGATTTAAGAGGGAAGTAAAGGGGGAAGGTTCGGGTTACGAAATTCTACGGAGTGTTCTTGGTCTTGGTTGTTCTTCTCGAAGAGGTTGATCCATTACGTTGATGTCTTCATTCTGCTATTTCAGGTCATCATGATGAAGTTGTCGTCCTTTCTTCGGGAACTCCATCATACGTACGAAAGAATAAGGGGGTATTCTGGGAGAACGGACCTCTGCAAGGTTGACTATCTGGTCAATATCATCGGGGAAGGTGGCGGAAAGTAACTCTCGAACTAAATCTTAAGAAAAAGCCGAGAGCAAGTAAGAAAGTACCATGAGAAGTTTCAAATGGTTAGGCAATCGTTCGAAGCCTGAAACAAAGTGTGAAAGGGGGTTCAAAGCAATCGGAATAAGTATTATGTCTGATGCTAGTATAGATCAGTACGACGGTGGTCCGTGAATTACATACGAGGCCACGCGCGATGAATAAATTTGGGAATAGGGGGTGCATAGGAGAGTCAGGTTTCGATCCTGTGGAACTGTGGGTTATGGGCCCACCATGTGGGTTAAAAGTAGGCAGGGCGGTGACATCTTGCACGATCATGATAGCAAGGCATGTCAGAGTGTAGCCTGTCAGTTATATGTCAGCAACATCGTCGGTACCAAGGGCGAGGGACGAAGAGAACCATTTTCCTGCTCGTTGAAACGAGGCGGACCATTAGGTAAAGTTCTCGTCCATCGGTGGTTACCGAAATGTCACCAACAATAGTAACAGGGTCTTATTGACAGAGTTGTACACCGAGGTGTTTACATAAGCAGGAGAATATTACTGCTTAGATCATATAGATCACCAGAAAGGTTAAACCAAACAATGGAAAGGAAAATATGATTATCAGATTAAACAGAAGAATGGAAAGGAAAATGGGTTTAAACACATATTTCAAGGGTATATCCTTCCCAAGGACAAGCTGAGCATGATATTCATGACAGGATATAATGTAGAAAACTCTTTAGGTAGGGGAGAGAAATTTCATGACATTACCCATACAACGGTGTTTGGATAATTGAACATGAAACATTATGCATTGGTCTTCAAATGTTCCTGTTGAAAATCGGAGTACCATAGACATGCTTCGAGATAGCATTGACATGGTCAACAGGTGAAGATCAGACTTTGGAAACAAAAAGGATCCATCAGGAACAACTTATAGAATAAGTCTTACAATTTCCTCATGGAAGAACAGCTAACCTTGCTAAAAAGGAAAACTTATAACAATAGGTCCTCTGGCCAGGTGTGTTAGGCATGACATCACCTTACCGGGTCATAAATAGACCAATGTTACAACTCTTGGAAATATGTTCCAACCATCATATCTGACCGAGATTCAGATCTGATTGGTTTCAGGATAACTCAGACTCAGGATGCCTGAGAAGAAAGGTGCAACACGAATTGTCGAGATGACATTGTAAGATTCTCGAGAATTGAACTATGGAAGCGAGTTCCGAAACAAGAGTTCATCATTAAACCAAGGAGAGGATGAGGGGGTGGCTGATGGACTCAGCGACAATTCCTCGAGATTTCCAAAACGAGGGATTTCCACACTTATGCGAACAAGGAGATAACATTTGTCAGATCAAATGATATAGTGAGGTATGCTCGAGGAAAACATACTCAATTAAACATTGGTTGAAAGGTGCACCCAAAATATGGGCTTAGGTAGAATGATCAATGTTAGAACGGTGATTCGATAACCAATGGTCTAAGAATGAAATATCGACCATTAACTTCAAAGCAATAGGGTTGCTAGAAGTTTTGAAGTCGCACATCATAGTTCAATTGTCGGTTTTCCGGTTAGAAACAACACGGGGATCAGAAAACAATTGGAGATGGCGAGAAGTATTACTATATCAAGAATTCTCAAGAGGTGGAGAAATTCTCACAATATCCTTGACATAAAAGATGGTAATACTCCAAGGTAGAACATAACATAAGCTGGTTAGCAAGGAGCTCCATAACATGATCAAGTTTGTGATGAAAGGAATGTAAGGTTGTTGTCGATGGTAACTCAAATTACCAAGGAACGAGGATGGCACTTATCATTAAGAATTCCATTGATATCCTGGAAGGAGTCAAAATGTTGATGATGATCACGACATTTTGTTGTCGAGGGGATCCACGAAGAAGCAATTGATCAGCGACTGCATCAAGCAAAAGGACTGATGCAACAAAAGATTATTGGAGCCACAGATACTACACAAACTCGGGGTCAAGTTTGTTGTTCGAGGTGAAACGATATGGCGAGGAAAATCGACGTAAGCTTAGCTCATCGTCGAAAGTGGTGCTCCGGGAATAAGGACCAGGTAGCACAGTTTAAATCATCAAGATAATGATATAGCCAAACATGCCAGGAATGGCGTGATCGGGTACAAACTTGTACTTAAAGAAGATTACTAAGAGTTGTTGAACCGTCGTGCGGACTCGGTTCAGTTATCGGTGTCTTTGCGTGATTAATAACTCAGAGCCCGTGAAAAATTGGAATCAGTGAGAATGTAGCACTTGATGAAGAACTCATAAGAAGTTATGCAGTTCCATGATAATCTCGAGATACCAGGGGGTAATACTCGACGACAGATCAAGGTAGAGGTTGGACTAGGGTATTGTTTTGCAGAAGACAAGTGCTTAAAATTGCACGAGAAATGGTGTTTAAAGGAGAACATGGTCGGAACCACGATTGCAAAAGGCCAGATCCCAGATATAAGATGAACTTATACCAAGGTAATAATTAATTTAAGAGAAGCTTTTAATGATAAGATCTACATCGTGTCCATGGGCATGAACACAGGGTTCAAGGTCGACTCCCACTTGTTCAACGCATAACCTTTCATTTACTTCTCATTTTTCGAAGAAGTTGTAGTGTTGAAATTTTATCTGGCAAAATACCAGAAGAGTATGACTCATGAAAACTTTCGAGTTCACACATATTATGGAAGGCATAGGTTCAACCGATCGGGGCATCGTGGAAACATATACCACAAACTTCGGAGTAAATAATAGAAGCTCGAAAGTAGAGCATGGTTCACAAAACAGATGATACAATTTACCAAAGGCATTATATACCCATGGAAAGGCTCACAAGGTTATTCAATAGGAAGGACACTGTCGGATAAAATCCAACAAAGGAACCGATGGTCCACAAGGGATCTGATGTGAGCATCGGTACTCAACCAGAGGAAGAAGAATGCAAGGAGATCTGATTATAGAAACAACTGACTAACTCAAAGTTCAAATGCAAAAGAATTATGATTTCCAAAACAGGGGGTCAGAAGCAACGCTCTGATCAAGGATGGATAAGTTGAGTAGGCTTAGGGGTACAATCGATGGCAATTTGATAGGTCGAGATCCAGCTCATGTTAAAAATGATGTCTGAGCCGGAAGGATGAATTCTAGGATCTGATTGAGGATTGCGAGCATTCGCAACATGTTGAATCAATGGACTCAAAAAGATAATGACAAGGAGTGCCAATAAGATTTCGAGACTTATGGGATTAATCATAATGCTAGTAAGCAAGAATTTCAAGAGCAATAGGCTCCTGAGGATTTTCGGAAGATCGAATGTTATTCTGAACACTTTTGTGATATACTTGAATCCACTGGGGATGAGCGGATACTCGGTAAGTGCGAGAATTATCCGTAGGGGTATTCAGGTGACAAAGAACAGCAAGGCAGTAAGCTCAATGATTCTCGGAACAACAGAGATAATTTCGGGGTATCTTGTAATAACAAGATCAACTGGGAAACATTGTATGAATGGCGAGTATACGCGGTTATCCATAGGAGTTTATCGATGAAAGGGAATTGCAACAGCGATGAACACAAGTTCTCGGGTTATCAGCGGAGAGTATCTTCAGGGTCTTCACGTGCAGCAGACGATCATCAGTAATAAGGGGCTCTCCGGATGAAAGCGATAACGAGATCCTAATGTTAGATTTAGCAAAATTCACTTAACCTGAATAGAAGAGAGATCAGAGTCCCAGAGTATAGACAAGGAGTAAACGATCCTAATACCACCCAATGGCGACGTGGGCCCGTAAGCCACACAACCATGTTAGTAAAAGTTTTTCAATGACTAGACTCGACTTCGGCCAAGGAGTTGGAAAGGGGGATTCCTACAGGCAGTTGGCTCTGATACCAACTTGTGACGCCCCCGATTTGACCGTACACTAATCATGCACGCAAATGTGTATGATCAAGATCAGGGACTCACGGGAAGATACCACAACACAACTCTAAAACATAAATAAGTCATACAAGCATTATAATACAAGCCAGGGGCCTCGAGGGCTCGAATACAAGTGCTCGATCACAGACGAGTCAGCGGAAGCAACAATATCTGAGTACAGACATAAGTTAAACAAGTTTGCCTTAAGAAGGCTAGCACAAACTGGGATACAGATCGAACGAGGCGCAAGCCTCCTGCCTGGGATCCTCCTAACTACTCCTGGTCGTCGTCAGCGGCCTGCACGTAGTAGTAGGCACCTCCAGTGTCGTAGGAGTCGTCGTCGACGGTGGCGTCTGGCTCCTGGGCTCCAGCATCTGGTTGCGACAACCAGGTAGAAAGGAAAGGGGGAAAAGAGGGAGAAAGGCAACCGTGAGTACTCATCCAAAGTACTCGCAAGCAAGGAGCTACACTACATATGCATGGGTATATGTGTAAAGGGGCATATCAGTGGACTGAACTGCAGAATGCCAGAATAAGAGGGGGATAGCTAGTCCTGTCGAAGACTACGCTTCTGGCCATCTCCATCTTGCAGCATGTAGAAGAGAGTAGACTGAAGTCCTCCAAGTAGCATCGCATAGCATAATCCTACCCGGCGATCCCCTCCTCGTCGCCCTGTTAGAGAGCGATCACCGGGTTGTATCTGGCACTAGGAAGGGTGTATTTTATTCAGTATCCGGTTCTAGTTGTCATAAGGTCAAGGTACAACTCCGGGTCGTCCTTTTACCGAGGGACACGGCTATTCGAATAGATAAACTTCCCTGCAGGGGTGCACCACATAACCCAACACGCTCGATCCCATTTGGCCGGACACACTTTTCTGGGTCATGCCCGGCCTCGGAAGATCAACACGTCGCAGCCCCACCTAGGCTCAACCGAGAGGTCAACACGCCGGTCTAAATCCTATGCGCGCAGGGGTCTGGGCCCATCGCGCATTGCACACCTGCACGTTGCGAGGGCGGCCGGAAGCAGACCTAGCCTAGTGGCGTTCCAGTCCAATCCGGCGCGCGCCGCTCCGTCGCTGACGTCAAAAAGAGCTTCGGCTGATACCACGACGCCGGGATACCCATAACTACTCCCGCGTAGATGGCTAGTGCGTATAGACCAAATGGCCAGACTCAGATCAAATACCAAGAACTCGTTAAGCGTGTTATGTCGAAGTAACCGCGGACGCCGTCCAGGGCCAGGCCCACCTCTCACCTAGGCGGTCTCAACCTGCCCTGTCGGCCCGCCACAAAGATCCACTTGCGGGTACTCCTACGAGCCGACCCGACTTTAGTCATGACATGTGTCATGTATATAGTATAAAGTATATACCCGTGATTACCGCCCAAGTGATCACGACCTGATAGTTTAGCACAACAGACGGACAAGAATGTAGGGCCATTGATGGAAAAAACTAGCATCCTATACTAAGCATGTAGGATTGCAGGTAAAGGTAACATCAGTAGAAGCAAGGACAGGCTATGCATCAGGATAGGATTACGGAAAGCAGTAACATGCTACACTACTCTAATGCAAGCAGTATAGAGAAGAATAGGCGATATCTGGTGATCAGGGGGGGGCTTGCCTGGTTGTTCTGGCAAGTAGCAGGGGTCGTCTTCGATGTAGTCGAACACACGAACATCGGCAGCGGTCTCGAAGTCTACCGGAAAGAAGTAACGGAGGGGGAACACAATAAATAATAGAGCAATCAAATGTAACACAAAGCAAGACGCGGCGATACGTTATGCTAGGGGTGACCTAACGTAGGGATAGGTGATACCGGCAAAAGGGGAAACATCCGGGAAAGTATCCCCGGTGTTTCGCGTTTTCGGACAGATGAACCGGAGGTGAAATGTTACAGGTTTGCTATGCTACAGATGTGTGGCGGATGAACGGGCTGCGTATCCGGATTCGTCTCGTCGTTCTGAGCAACTTTCATGTACAAAGTATTTTCATCTGAGCTACGGTTTATTTTAGATGATTTTCTAAAGTTTTAAATCATTTTAGAATTTATTTAGTTTATTTAATTCAACATTATCCAGAATAGTGCCTGCTGACGTCAGCATGACATGAGCAGTCAACAGGGCGTTGACTGGGTCAAACTGACGTGCGGGACCCACCTGTCATTGACTGATTAATTAATTAACTAATAGTTTAATTAGTTTAGTTATTAGATTAGTTTAATTAATCAAAAATTAATTAGGTTAATTAATTAATTAATTAATTGTTTTTAATATATTATTATTATTATTATTATTATTATTTTTGTATATCTTTTTATTTTACGTTCTCGGGGTGGGGTCCCCGTGTCAGTGGCTCTGGGGGGGTGCAGCGGGCGCACTGGTGCGGGTGCTCGCACCCGACGCCATGAGAGGCGAGGGCGAGCGCGCCTGGGGCCTCGGTGGCCGGCGACAACGGGAGCAGCACCGGGCGTGGGGAGTTGCGGGGCACGCGCGCCGGCGAGACGAGCCGTGGCGGCCTTCGGCAGGCGCGGGGGAGCGCGGTAGGCGTCGGCGGCTACAGGCTGCAGGGGGCGGCGGAAGGCGCAGCCCCGGCGCGACAGCACGTGCAAGCAGGGCCCGAGGCCACCGCGAGCGGGTGGCAAGGCGGA